>NC_060172.1:1259665-1263488 GCF_021292245.1 Micropterus dolomieu | reverse complement strand
ATTACACTGGCTCCCAGTATGTTTTAGAATTGACTTTAAAATTCTATTGATCACTTTTAAAGCTCTTCATGGCCTCTCGCCTTGTTATATTTCTGACCTTTTAGTCCCATACGCACCAGCACGTACCTTGAGATCCTCGGGCAGAGGTCTGTTGTCTGTTCCAGAGTCTCGACTGAAAACTAAAGGGGACAGAGCGTTTGCTGTCAGGGCCCCGAGGCTCTGGAACAGCCTGCCCGAGGAAATCAGGTCGGCTGAGTCGGTGAACTCTTTTAAGTCCCTTCTTAAAACATACTTTTATAGGAGAGCTTTTCCCGATCTTATTTGACTTTATTTTATCCCTTTTATTTTATTGTATTTTACTAATTTTATATTAAATTTTCATGCTCTTATCTTTTTTTTGTATTATTTTTTACACTTGTTAAAGCACTTTGTAACTTGTTTTTGAAAAGTGCTCTACAAATAAGGATTATTATTATTATTATTATTATTATTGGTTGGGTCTTTTCATGGTATTTAATGTGACAGATACAACATTCGACAACCCAAATATTTGTGTAATCTTTTTTTTCAATCAATACAAACTAGCACTAAACTTTCACATCTTATTTTACAGTTTCGTTACAAGAGGAGAATTTACACTCAGAGCTACGTGGACGATAAACAGCTGGCCAAGCTGCACACCAAGGTACGCACACAGATGCAGTTTATCATTTTGTGGCATTAAATAAGTCCAGTGAATCCCTGTAAGTCCAGCTATAGACACAAAGTGTGTGTCTTAAGCAGGTCTAAGACAAAACAAATCCTCTACAAATAATAATCTATATGTACACTAACCAATGTGTCTCATTTCTAATAGTGAATATATTGAATATAAACTCTGTTATGCCTGCACAGTCTTCTCTATTGAAGAGATTTTGTGCAGTTTCTTCAGATAAATGAATCATTTTGATGTGTTTTTTCAGGCAAACCTGAAGCGCTTTATGGAACATGTTCATCAGAAGAATTTGGAGAAGGTTTCCAAATGGCTGGAAAAGGGCCTGGACCCCAACTTCCATGACTCTGACACTGGGGGTGAGAACCAATAGCCCCATCTAAACATTCAGGGAACATTTAGGGAAATCCTCTCGTTTTTTGTTTTTATCCAGTCAAACATGGTTTAACCCTCGCTGAACACAAAGCAAGAGGACACTGCTAGCCAAGCGCCAATAAAAGTATTAAAAAAAACAAATTCAAACAAACTCACAGCATCTTTAAAAGTTGTGATTTCCATGTTGTATTAAAAAACAAACATGATTTGTGGTTTTCTAACACATTAGCATCTGTGCTATTTCTGTTAAATATTGTGTGCCAGAGCTCAGCCCATCTTAGATTCAGATCTCGTCCATCAGCTCTTAAACCTCCATTAGAATCAAATACTGGAAAACAAGACCGGAGCCCCCAAACCCCAGTACCCCCCAAGAAATATTTGACCAGTCCCTCTTATTTTTAAGCGTTTATTTATTTATTTTTGCTAGATGATGACTTAAATGCGGTTTAAAAGCCGTCAAATTTAAACACGTTGAGTCGAAAATGATGAGAATCAACTTATAAAGACACATTATGTAAATGTGTGTATAGTACATGTATCCTCTTCCTGGCCGCACACTAGGAGATAATTTCGGGTCCGATTCGCCCTCCCGACAATCTCAGAGGCGTTCCCGATCTGAGCTTGATAGTCAGAACTGATTATCGGCACAAATGATTCTGTAGTGTGAGGAGTTTACAGACAAACTTGAGGTTGCCGACTGGATCAGAGCCACCGATCGGAAACCCACGACAGCCAGTAAGACCGAGCTGACCGGGAAGTGTCACCAGCGTGTTGCGTATTTGCTCGTGCTGTAAAATGTATAAAGTAGGGGCGGGAGAAAAAAATCGACTCTTAGATGTATCCACACCACCGCTGCGGAATGAATAACCTCCCTACATAAATGTCACACACTCATTAATATCAATGCGCAAGTAATGATTTTAACTCACACACAGCACGTTTTTTTGGCTATAATGTAACGTTAGCTAAATTAGTAACGAAGTAATATTAATTAGCTGAGCTGTATGTCATTACTAACTTACCTACTTGTCAAGGGTTGAGAACATCAGGTACAAGCTTAGACTAAACTGGTGTACAGCTCTGTCCTGTACACAGACTGAACATCCTGATAATTATATGTCAGTTTTCAGAGGAGTCTGACAACTGACTGTTAAGCAAAGGACCATGGAGCTGAGAGGTTAATGAAGTAAATTAGGGATGAAAACTAGTCATTTTAAGCTAATTTGGAGATTATGGATTTTAATGCGCAAATTAAATGCTTAGTAATTATCCAGAAATCCTGTACAGGAAAAAAAAACGATGCATCGATAATCGTTTTATAATCACATCGCTGACTCCCTCGTCTCTGCCTCGCGTTCATGCACAGTTTGATTCTCTCTTTTTTGTTTTTCTGTGTAAAACATAGCACACACAAGTGCAACCAGCTGATTACGACAGTCTTCCTCTATGTTTTTATATAGTTCTCAAGTCACGTTTTAATCACGCGAGTGATCCAGTCCCCAGAACCGCCAGTCTGAAACTGTTTAGTATAAACTCCCAGTGTCTGGTCCTGCATCTGGACTTACAAGTCTATGGTCTGGATGGAGTTGTCTGGTGTCTGCATCTTTAAGATTACACGTTTGTAAAATTGAAAGTCCTTTACTGTGTGCAGCAGGCATAATTAAAACCCCCACATTCCCAGAAACAACACTGAAGACATGACCTCTGCGTCCTCAGTCCCACATGTTTATTTTCCATTGATCTGCTCTTATTTTGAAGCAGTAATGACTTGTTTTGGATGTTTGCGTCTCAGAGTGTCCTCTGACCCTGGCGGTCCAGCTGGAGGAAAGTGGCGACTTGATAAAAGTTCTTCGCAGTGGAGGAGCTCACCTGGACTTCAGGACCAGAGACGGGATCACCGCTCTGCATCGGGCCGTCCTCTGCAGGAACAGCGCTTCTCTCACTGTAAGAAAGCACCACTGCTCTTTAGTTCCTGTGTGTGTCCTTTTTTTTTTTTTTTCTTGTCAGCGGCATCCCTCTTAATAACCGCCCACCCCTGTGTCTCGCATGGACTGCTTAACCATAATTAATTGAGAAAAGGTATAATGTTCCTCTGTTTGTGACCCATGGAGCGTAATCTTAATTTGCACCGCTGTATGTGACCCCATCTCAAACGTGGAGGATTTTGTCTCTCAAGTAACACAATCTCATGAAAATAAGTCAGCCATTTCCTGGTGCTGAGCTCAGGAGGTGGCAGCCATCTTTAGACTAAACGTTTTTTTGGCAGTTGTAATCTTAAATCTGAGACCAGTCATCCTTAAATTCCTGACGTGTTGTGGTCCTCAGACTCTGCTGGACCTCGGAGCGTCTCCGGACTACAAGGACAGCAGAGGTCTGACTCCCCTCTATCACTCTGCCATGGTGGGCGGCGCCCCCTACTGCTGTGAGCTGCTGCTGCAGGACCACGCCACCATCGGTAGGGAGGCTCACAGGGTCAATCCAGAGTCTCATCGAGCTGTTGTTAATAATAAGCAGACACCTGTGTGTGCGTGTGTGTGTGTGTGGATGATGATGTCACCGCTAACCTTTAAACATTACTGTATGACTACTTTTATTTTATTTATTTTGTTTTTCTGTGAGGGAAAAAAAAAGCACTTCACCGCTGAGAGAATTTTTGTTGTCATGGTTGCAGGGATGACTGATGAGAACGGGTGGCAGGAAATCCACCAGGTGACGCACACACACACACACACACAC
>NC_060172.1:1245397-1259565 GCF_021292245.1 Micropterus dolomieu | reverse complement strand
TTTTTTTTTTTCTTGTCAGCGGCATCCCTCTTAATAACCGCCCACCCCTGTGTCTCGCATGGACTGCTTAACCATAATTAATTGAGAAAAGGTATAATGTTCCTCTGTTTGTGACCCATGGAGCGTAATCTTAATTTGCACCGCTGTATGTGACCCCATCTCAAACGTGGAGGATTTTGTCTCTCAAGTAACACAATCTCATGAAAATAAGTCAGCCATTTCCTGGTGCTGAGCTCAGGAGGTGGCAGCCATCTTTAGACTAAACGTTTTTTTGGCAGTTGTAATCTTAAATCTGAGACCAGTCATCCTTAAATTCCTGACGTGTTGTGGTCCTCAGACTCTGCTGGACCTCGGAGCGTCTCCGGACTACAAGGACAGCAGAGGTCTGACTCCCCTCTATCACTCTGCCATGGTGGGCGGCGCCCCCTACTGCTGTGAGCTGCTGCTGCAGGACCACGCCACCATCGGTAGGGAGGCTCACAGGGTCAATCCAGAGTCTCATCGAGCTGTTGTTAATAATAAGCAGACACCTGTGTGTGCGTGTGTGTGTGTGTGGATGATGATGTCACCGCTAACCTTTAAACATTACTGTATGACTACTTTTATTTTATTTATTTTGTTTTTCTGTGAGGGAAAAAAAAAGCACTTCACCGCTGAGAGAATTTTTGTTGTCATGGTTGCAGGGATGACTGATGAGAACGGGTGGCAGGAAATCCACCAGGTGACGCACACACACACACACACACACACACACACACACCCCTGAACACACACACACAATCAGTTCAACTACTTGCCCTATACAATTATGATTTTGTGTGTGTGTGTGTGTTCAGGCATGTCGCTATGGTAACGTGCAGCACTTGGAGCACCTGCTGTTCTACGGCGCTGACATGAGTTCCCAGAATGCATCGGGAAACACCGCACTGCACCTCTGTGCTCTCTACAACCAGGTAACACACAAAAAGGACTCAAGAGTGTTATTTTCACACTGTATGTGATGTATTTCAATTTACATGTTTATTTTGAAGTTGATAAACTATTCGCTGCTGGTTTTGCAGGACAGCTGTGCCAGAGTGCTGCTGTTCAGAGGAGCAAATAAAGACGTGAAAAACTACAACAACCAGACTGCCTTTCAGGTAACAAACCAACAAAACTACACCATCCAGACTGCCTTTCAGGTAACATACCAACAAAACTACACCATCCAGACTGCCTTTCAGGTAAAATAGAAACAAAACTACACCACCCAGACTGCCTTTCAGGTAAAATAGAAACAAAACTACACCACCCAGACTGCCTTTCAGGTAAAATAGAAACAAAACTACACCATCCAGACTGCCTTTCAGGTAAAATAGAAACAAAACTACACCATCCAGACTGCCTTTCAGGTAAAATAGAAACAAAACTACACCATCCAGACTGCCTTTCAGGTAAAATAGAATGTCTGATCCAGCTGTTGTTTTGATAATGCATGAAAGTAAGTAAGTAAGTAAGTAAGTAAGTAAGTAAGTAAGTAAGTAAGTGTGTGTGTGTGTGTGTGTGTAGGTGGCGATAATTGCTGGGAACTTCGATCTTGCAGAAATAATTAAGATCCACAAAACCTCTGATGTTGGTGAGTTGGCTGAGAGTGGAAACACGTTTAAATGGTGCGTATATGACAGTATGACACACATGATGGCAGCTGGTGAAGTTAACTGTGTGTGTGTTTGTGTGTGTATACATGTATATATGTGCCCAAGTAGTTCCCTTCAGAGAAACTCCATCCTACACAAAGCGCCGCAGAGCCGGCGTGACCAGGATGCCGGCTGGAAATGGTCTGTCTTCTCCACGCTCTCTGATTCGCTCAGCTAGTGACAATGCTCTGGAAAGCCCCGCCTCCTCTCCTGGCCCCTCCCTCCAAAGCCTGGAAACGCATCATGACACGCACACGCACTCGCTACGACGACACACACGCCGGCTCAGGTACACACACACACACACACTCAGACACATAATGTATTGTTTATTATGTGTTTATATACATTGTATATAAACACATAATATATACTACTGTGTTTTAATTAGTCCACTTCATTACTTGTGTAGCTGGATTCAGTTCTGGTGAGTTTGCATCAGTGCTGGTAAGGTTGCATCAGTACTGGTGTAGCTGGATTCAGTGCTGGTGTTGTTGTTATCAGAACAGGTGTAGTCAGCATCAGTACTGGTGTGCTGCTACTACACCAAACGTGACTATTGATATTAACTGTAGTCAGCAGCATCACATCTGGAGTAGTACCACACAAGTACTGACGCAGACTTTCCCAATACTGCTTTAGAGGACATCGGTTCTGGTTGCATTAGTACGGTTATAGTTGGCATCAGTACTGGTGAGGTTGCATCAGGACTGGTGTAGTCGGAATCAGAACAGGTGTAGTCAGCATCAGTAGTGGTGCAGTTGGATTCAGTACTGGTGTGCTGCTACTACACCAAACGTGACTATTGATATTAATTGTAGTCAGCAGCATCACTTTTGGAGTAGTACCACACAAGTACTGCTGTCGACCACACCAGTACTGACGCAGACTACACCAGTTCCGGTTGTAGGCAAACAGACAGAATTTTAAAGCTGAACCTGTCTCTCTCTCACCTGTTTGCCTGCAGTCCGAGTGGTGGAGGTCATGCAGAGACCAGCCCCCCCTCGTCCCCTCCCCCAACCCCCCAGATGAGGAAGAGGAGGCTGTACAGTGCTGTACCAGGACGCACCTTCATCGCCACCCGGTCCCACGTCCCCCAGGGGCCTGGAGAGATCCAGCTGCACCGAGGAGAGAGGGTGAAAGGTCAGACAGATGTCCATCTGTAGTGCAGCCGGTGGTACATCGGCGGTTCTACTGACTCTGTGTTGTGGATCTGCAGTTCTGTCTATAGGTGAAGGAGGATTCTGGGAAGGAAGTGTGAAAGGAAGAACTGGTTGGTTTCCTGCTGACTGTGTTGAAGAAGTCCAGATGAGACAGTATGACCCAAGACTGGGTAAATAACTGCATCCTTTAGAAATAAACGCCTATATTGTATAAGTAGTACTTGCATATATAGATATTCAACACTGGGTTTAATATTTAGTACGTGACATATCTGTGTAAGATGGTTGTAAACCATAAATGTAAATACTTTATTGAAAGACTACAATTCTATATGATACATATCCGTGTGCGTTTCAGAGACGAGGGAGGACCGCACCAAGAGACTGTTCAGACATTATACTGTAGGATCCTATGACAACTACACCTCCTACAGGTAATACACCATCATTACACCTCCTACAGGTAATGCACTGATACTGCACACTCCCAGTTAGTTACTTGGTTTAAATAACACAGTACAAACATATAAAATAACTTCACATATTGAAATAAAAACATTACGTTACATCCAGATGCATACAAAAATATCAGAGGATGATTTAAACGCTTGCTTTTTTTTTTTTACACCACATGGGGCATCATATTTAGTAAAATGAATAATTAAAAAATGTTTTTCTTGTTGATGTTGCCAATAAGCCATTTATTAAACACAATTATCACCACATTTAATAAATATTGTATTTAACTGCATCGTGTACAGAGATACAGTATACATACTAAAAAGTTTGTTGTTTTAACATATAAATGAAGTCATCAGGTATAACAACTGAAAAGATTAGTAACTATGAATAATAATGATTAACTTTTTATTAAGCACATTTAAAAAACATACTGTATAAGCAAAGTACTTTACAAAGAAATAAAAAGAATTCAAGTCAGCCAATATCACAAATTTGCCTCGACGGGATTTACAATCTGTACAGCCAACCACATCTCTATTCTTAGACCCAAAAATCCTCCAAAACTCTTTTATTGCTAAAAAAATAAAAGTAGAAACCTCAGGAAGAGCAACAGAGGAGGGATCGTCTTAGATGTAGAGAAGGGGTTTTCAAAGTGTGAGGCAGGCCTCCCCAGGGGGGCTCCAAACAGTTTCAGGGGAGGCTCAGTGAATGGAGGTGAAATAATATTGCATTAGTTATCAAAAGGAGATCACATTGAAGAGCCTACATGTGTGAGAGTTCAGAGATGCAGAAGTTTTGGGGAACTTTCCCCCCCCATCAGAATCAGAAACTAATAAATGCTTTAGGACATTCCTTTTGTAGAAGTTATGTCAAACAGCAATATTAGGCTATCTTGGCTCAAATGTTGAGTGTCTATGGGATCAAATAATATAATCATGATCCCATAGGCATCCAGGAATTGAGCGAAACTTACCAGGTAAACTAAAGATGTGGTGGTGGGGGGGCGCCGTTTCACAAGCTTTGTCTGAGGGGAGGCCCGCAGTCTCAGACTTTGAAAACCCCTGATGTAGAGGATAGACTGTAGACATTTAGGAAGAATGTGTACACTTGACAAGAAAACCGAATAAATTAAACTCAGATTAACATAAAAACAGATTCAATTGAACAGCAGAAGAGCTGAAACGCTGCAGGGAAACAAAACAAGGAATCTGCCTATACCCACTCACACACACACACACACACACACACACACACACACACACACACATATATATATAACATATATACGTACACTTTATCAGAAATACTTTATTGATCCCTGAGTGGAAGGTGAGTTGCTTACGTTGAGTCACAAGATATTAAGGAACAGAAACAATAATAGAAAATATAGATTACAAATCTAAATATAAAGGAGTGTAGATATGTACAGTATTAACAAAAGTGTCATATTAAATGGCAGTAGAGAATTAAATACTAATATTAACAATGAGTACAGGTAGAGTTGATTTGGAAGTGGATACAATCCTTAAAAACTACAATATTGGGACAGAGTAACCAGGGTATTGAAGTACTTTATAGTAATGCCATCCTAAAGAGGAGTATTTCTTTTGACAGTGATGTTGATAATTTAACCTCTTCACGAAGCAATAATGCAGTCTGGATTTAAGGCGTAGTAGTCAGTGGTGGATTGTGACATAGTACATACTTTAGCTTTAGTTACTGTACAGGTTAGAGTATCTCCAGGTGTTGGTGATAACAAGCCTCTTAAAGGACATTTAAAATACTAGGAAAAAACGGAACTTGTTGTGGTAAATGTATGTTTTCTGTGTGTCAGTGACTATGTGATCGAGGAGAAGACGGCCGTGCTGCAGAAGAGAGAGAGCGAGGGATTCGGCTTCGTCCTCAGAGGAGCTAAAGGTAGAAAGGATGGATGGATGGAGGAGTGGTGGGTGTTTTGGAGGTGTTGGGAATGAAAAAAGAAAGATATTTAAAACAGAAGTCTTCAGGGGAAGAGCAGTGAGCTTTAAAAACTCCTCGCTGTGTTGTTTCATAAGAACTACAGAATCCACTGAGCCTCATCCTTTAAAAGCCTTTACACCAGGCCCGTGTAGAAACTAGCTACAGGCTTTCTGTCCCTGAAGGGGAATTTTAGTAGGAGTTAACCAGGGAATCAAGATTTATGAACTGCTTCTGCTAGTATTTAGCTGCTCGTTGTTTCCCAACATAGACCACGGGACTCCCCCACATAATCTGACATGTCAGTTTCAAACGATGCCAACGTAAATAACAAAAAGATATCCTCGGTATGCGGAACTTGCTTCGTAGTGAAGGCCCCGCGTTCCTAGTCTTGCCGTTAACATGATTCTAACAGCGTCCAGGTTTCTAATCGCATGTGTGCAGCTGCAGTGTTTTCCACATGTAGAGTTTTTTTTATTTATTTGGTGACCCATTTTAGCATTTTGCAGAGAAACATGGAGAAATACGTTATCTGGTACAACAGTGAACACAGCTGTGCAGATGTCATTTGATAGGCTAAGCAACGTTTAAAAAAGAAAATAAATATCACTGAATATTGCTCTTCTAGCCTAAATACATGCGCAGAAAAACAGTAGCCTAGTTCACAAGCCGGGATTAAGCCTGCTTTCTTTTTTATCTTAGCCAGTGGTGTTGAGAAAATTTAGAACCTATATGTATAGTAAAAACCACGCTCCTTGCTGCTGTTATGGATATGATATTATTTAAAAAGTCGGGAGAGACTACTTTGTGTGTGTGTGGGAGGGGGGCTCGTCCTCATGTTAAAGGTTTTGGCACGTTATAAATTAATTTCCCCGTCATTGGTTGTGACGGGGTTTATATGTAAAGGCGTTTTCAGACGGCTGAAACTGTCGCGGCTCGCTCTCAGAGCTGAAGTGTCTGACTTTTTCCTACAGTTTATCAATAGATAACAGACTGATCAGCTGTTTGATCCGACTTTCCTGAATAATGTAACTGTTCCTTTAACAATCAGGCCACCAGGTCTTAAACAGGCAACGACCTTTGCTGCTGTCTCTTATTCATTAAAATAATCGATTAACTTCAACTGAACCAATTTGAAAGTTAGTCGGAAAGAACAGCATCCTGGGCCGAGTTCAGCTCCAACGAAACGGTGTCTTGAACACCCTGTTGTGTTCGCAAGCGCACTGTACTTCGCTTCCTTTTTCAATACGGCAGTGTTATACACGTCGCTGCCGATTGGATGACACCTCTGACACACCCGCCAAACGAGAGAAAACTTGCCTCGTCGTTCAACCCAAAAACTGTAGCGAACCGGTGGAAAACGCTTTGAGTTTGAACTCGCTCCTGGTTTCGGGGATATACGGGTTTATCCCGGTTTCTGAAAACAGGATATGATGTTTACGTGCATGACACAAAAGGATAAGTGAATGTTTCTGCTCAGTTATCTCTTTACACCTCACAACTGTTTGTGGTAGTTTCACCTGTGTAGGTGTGCAGGGCCTTTAAAGTTTAATCCTTAATTTCTTCACCAATTATGAATTTGAACAGCAAATAAAAACATGTTCAGTTCAAATATATTTTCCTCCTCCCTGTCATGAATGAAGCTGAGACCCCCATCGAGGAGTTTGCCCCCACGCCGGCGTTCCCCGCGCTGCAGTACCTGGAGTCCGTCGACCAGGGGGGCGTGGCCTGGAGGGCGGGGCTACGGACTGGAGACTTCCTAATAGAGGTAACAGCTGTCTCCTAACGTGTGGCTACAGAAAGCTCTGCAACATACCTTCATCTACCTGTCTGTCCGTCCAGGTGAACGGCGCTGACGTGGTGAAGGTGGGTCACCGGCAGGTCGTCTCTCTGATCCGACAGGGAGGAAGTCGACTGCTGATGAAGGTCGTATCCGTGTCCAGGAAATCCGAATCCAACCTGGTCAGGAAGAAGGGTACAGGCTCAGCCGGTTTTATTTATTAGGAACAATTCTTGTTACATTTATTTTATTTTGATTCCTGTAATTAAATCAGAAAGTGTAGTTTTACATTCAAGTTGTGTATCACAGGTCAGTTTGAAGTTTCACCCATTAGGGACAGGATTTAGTCAATTTCACATTTCTATATTAATTCTGGAAAAACATGATATAATAATGTTTATATAAAAATAATATAAATACCTGCTACAGCGCACGCCCCCATGTACAAAGGCGGGTTTGAGTTGTTTGGGTTTTTTTTTTGGGGAGGAAGCCTCTCATTTGCAGCAATCACTTTCACACCTTTCAAGCTGCCCAGTAGAACCGCAGCCTGGTCTGCTGGCCACTAAGCAGCTCCACTTGAGCTCAAGGGCTCCTCAGTGGTGGTTTTGGTTTTACTTTCCACACCCAGATTTCATCCTGCCAGGATTGAACCGGCGACCTCCCGGTCACAAGCTCGCTTCTCTAACCTTTGGGCCTCCACTGCCCCTAAAGCTTTTGTCGCATGTCATCCTCTCTTTCTCTCAACAACATGTCCTGTCTATCTGTCCAGTCCTGAATAAAGGCTGAAAAAGCCCCCAAAAATATTTTAAAATGATAATAATAATAATAATATAAATACAATATAATAATTAGAGCGAAACAATTAGCTGATTTGTTGATTGACAGAAAAATCCACTATTGTGAGATTCTAATCATTTCAGTGTTTTTTTCAAGCACAAATTGTGGAAAACATTTTCTTTGCTTCTTTTCTCTGTTTTATGAGTTTTGGACTCAAAACGAGACATTTGAAGACGTCACCTTGGACTTTTCACTATTATCTGACATTTAACATACTTGATTAATAGATTATCAATTAACCTGCTGATTTGTTTCTAATTAAATTAAATTTTTAACATGTCCCACGTGTAGTTTTCTAAAACAGTTAGACCGCAGTAAGTAACATTACTGTCTGGTCTTCTTTTTTGTTGTTGTCCTGCATCGTTTTGTTGCATTACTCTACATTATGTGGGTCACGTAAGTTACAGCGACTGACACGGTGGAAAAGTTGTGTACCTGAGTATCGACAATAAATCCAAGTTGAACGTTACGAAGCAAACATCAATTGCTACTAGTAGTACCTATTCGTTAGTCACCAGTAACTATTCCAAAATATACTAGAAATATTTGAATTTTTACTAGTAATTTCTTTGGTTACTAGTCATTTATTAATTAAATGGCTTGTTGATAGTAACATTTTAATTCTTACTAGTAACTAATGGAATAAGCACTAGTAGCTAAATAATAGTGACTAGTAAAATGGAAATGGTTGGTAGTAACTAATGAATAGTTACTAGTAACTAGGGCTGGGCATGTTAACGCGTTATTGAAGCAGCGGAGGGAGGCTTCGGCAGACTACGCTGGATGGGAGAAGTAGATAGCTACACAATAAGGGTGTGGAAAATAATAGATCTTTAGATGCATAGTGATGCGTGACGAATTGATTCATAAATGTCAATAATCGATTATCTAGAGGTTAATTGATAACATAATGTTGATGGAACGAAAAAGGCGGGACTTGGAAATGCAGCTCCGGACCGTCTGTGTGGTGCACAGACAGGCAGCCGCTACTAGACTTTCACATGATCAATAAAAGCAATGGGCAACTAACGTTAATGATTTCCACCGGCACACTGTGCAGCGCGGTAGCGTCCTCTGCTCATTCTTCAAAAGAAAACTACGAGACAGGCGGCAGTAGCTGACGGTGAAAACGAGCGGAGGTCGCTCTGCGCTCCTCAGGTGAACAGACAGGGAGACGAGCGCTCTGTGAGTAAACGGCAGGCGCTCTATGGAGAGTAACCATGGCAATGGCTTGTGAGCCACACAGCTGCAGGCTATAAAATTACAGGCTACATAACTTTACCTGACAGGCCTTCATCTAGTTTTGCGGGGAGGCTCTGCCGTGTGAATTCCCTCCTGCTGACGTCATATTTAGCAGTAATAACAGCAATAGATTCTGGAAACTCACAAAACAGCTGCGCGTCGTGTACAAAAGTTTAGGACAATTCAACTTGTCCTGGTGGTGAGCAGGCGTGTACGTGAGGCGAGCACAACCGCGACAGTTTCACGGTATCACGCCCGCTTGTCGCTACACCTTGTGTTCGACCACTTCACCTCACTCTAACAGGGACACTTGCTACTGAACACAGACTGTTTCTGCTGATACCTGTTCAGAAAAAAAAACAATGAAAAAGATTTATATATGCTGACCTGTTGCTCAGAAGGAGCCTGTTATGATGTTCTGATCGTGGCTCTTGTTTTAACAAGCTAGATAAAGGGTAATGCCCTGGCAGTGGTTTAATATTTGATTACATTAATGTTTAAGTTGAGATTTACGAGAAATACTTTATTGCTACTGTGTAAAAGGTAATACTGCTGGTAAAAAGCACCTTGTTTGTTTAAAGTGTTTGCAAACCACATGTTATTACACCTTTGTGTATATAGCAGTACATTTAAATAAAAAATGCGCAATAAACTACTTTAAAATTCATTCTTCAATTTTGCGCATAACAATTCGATTAAAAATTTTAATTGTTGCCCAGCACTACTAGTAACTAATAAATAAATACTATTATCTAATGAATATTTACCAGTAACTAATAAATATGTACTATTATCTGATGAATATTTACCAGTAAGTACTAATGAATATTTACTAGTAATTAATAAATAAGTACTATTATCCAATGCATATTTACCAGTAACTAATAAATATGTACTAATGAATATTTACCAGTAACTAATAATTATGTACTATTATCCAATGAATATTTACCAGTAACTAATAAAGTGTTTGTTTCTCTGTTCACGCTCCACCTGTGATCTCCTGGTTCTTGTCTTGTAGCTCCACCTCCTCCAAAACGAGCCCCCAGCACCTCGTTGACGCTCCGATCCAAGTCCATGACCGCTGACCTGGAGGAGATCGGTAAAACACACACACACACACACACACACACACAGTGCAGAGTTAAGTCAAGCTGTAGGAGTGTGTGTTGTTAACCTTTGTTCTGTCTGCAGCCAGGAGGAGACGCATCGGTGAGTCACATGGATCCGACATTGTTGTTGTGTTTTCATGTGTTGACAAGTCTCATGGCATGATGTTGCAATGGTGTCATGGTGTTGCAGTGATGTAACAGGCAGGGCCGTAGCAGACGAACACGTTCTTAATATTTCTGTTAATTTGGGGGTTTAAATGTTTTAAGAGTTTAAATTCTATAATAACAATAACAATATAATTTTCCTCAATGACAATATAACAAATGTTTAATAAATGTTGGGTTTTCTTTAGGCTGATTCTGAGATTCGTTGGACTAACCATCCTAAACTTGGACTGGTTTGATTTGGTTGTTAGGCAAAAAACAAATTACAATAAAAGGGTTTTGTTTGTGTAGAGAAGGCTTTGAATTGAGTGATTTTTGGTTGGAGTCGTGTCAAAAATGTCTTCTGTGGGTGGGGAATATAAAATTTACATTCATTCTGACACGGACAAAAAAACATTTGAAATATTAACGATCTTTGTACCAGATTTAGCACCTAGTCAGCTTCAATCAGCAGTCAAAGAACTCCTCAGTATTGCTACGGCTCTGCTAACTGATGTCGTGCTAAGTTTTCGTTTTAGTGACGTCATGATTTTTCCATGTTTTTTTTTGTTTTTTTGTTTTTTTTACACTTGGTATCATGTTGCAATGTAATTTTGCGGCATTTCATTATTTAATTTGTTTGTTTATGTTGTTTTTACATGTCTCCTCCCCCCAGAGAAACTGGATGAGATGTTGGCCGGGGGTCAACAGGAAGTCGTTCTAAGGGGCCGCCCGTCAGACGACTTCAGAGCGGCGACGGTCAAACAGAGGCCGACCAGCCGACGCATCACACAGGCCGAGATTAATGTAAGACAAGTATTTAAAGGTCATTAACACGGTCCATCCTGCATCATAAGTCAATGACTCTCAGAGACGCAACTGTTGTAGATCTCAAGAGGCGTCACATCGGTACGCTATATCTCAGTGGTTTCTTTTCATTATTAATCTTCAGTGTATATTAGAAAAATAATTCACAATGAGTGAAGTTCAGGCTCTTAGTAGGTTTTGGACTAAATGTGTGTTTTTGTGTGTTTGTGTGCAGTCGTTGTTTGAGCGTCAGGGACTCGTGCCCCCCACACCTCCAGAGAAGAGCACCATGGCTTTGCCCCGAGGAATGTCCAGAACCAAGAGTTTTGGTGAGACATGACTCTATACATAAATGTTACGGTAGACAGTGGTAGAAGAAGTGTGTAGATACTGTGTTTAAGTAAAAGTAGAAATACCTGGAATGTGTCCGGAGGCCAGGAGAAAGAACGGAGGAAAGGGGGTTCACAAAATAATAAAATTAATTAATTAAAATGGAACATTATTAATACAACTGATACAAATAACAAACAAGTGCACTTTTTCACTATTTCCATTGACGCTTAAGCCGGTTTAAGCCACTCTGTTTCAACAGGACTCTGGGTTATGTTTTCATATGTTGAATTGAACACAGTTTTTTCTGGAGCTGATGAAAGTGAGCCATCTCGCTTTCTTCTCATCGCTGTTGAGAGCTGCACATGCCCAGTACCGATCACGCAGGATGTAGCGACAGTGATATGCTAAAAACATAGTCTAGTGAGCTGTAGGCTTGAAGCCAGATTGAACCGTAAGACGGCTGTGGCGCATATCGCCACTTGTTTTTCCTCAGTCAGGAAACCGTAGTCTGGTAATTGTATCCACGTCGAAGCACAGCTTTCAAAGCCATTAAGAATATCTTTCAAACTTTAACGCTCGTTCCTCTGTTGGTCTCTAAACAGCTCAGGCCTATCCGGTGTAATAAAGGCCTACTGTTGTTAAACGATTAGCAAATTAGTACAAAAGATGGTGACAAAAATACGATTCACCAACTCCAGTGGCCCGTTCTCATCTCAGGGCGTCCAATACAAACACTTTCATAAAAAACGTTTCGTCCCTCATCCAAAGGACTTCTTCAGTTCTGACTGACTGGCAGGGAAACTCAGCTATTTAACCTCAGTGGGGTCGTTATCCTGGGTCATCGATACCGCATCGATACCGTCTTCCAGTATCTTCAACCAAGTCCAGTTGCCTTGATTTTAACCTTCGTTGGATAACTATGACCTGGATGACTGAGAATCTTCATAGACACTTTCATAAAAAGTGACATAACGTTATCTTCAGGTACCTTTTAGCATCTGTGTGAGACGCTTCCGGATGAGTCTGAGACGCTCTGGGGCGTCTCGTACAGACCGGAAGTGTTGACAGCCCTCCAAAGCCCCTTAACCTTACCACAACCATCGGAAACAGTACCTAAACCTAAGTCACTGACTTTATGCAGGTCAGCCAGCTAACCGATTTGTGTTGCTGGGACATAGCAAACGGTGGCGTTTCCACACTGTCTGAAAGCGTCAGTTTTGACGCACTTAGATGAGAATGCGTTGTAAATGCTGTAAATGTAGTGCTCTGATGCTAGCAAGGCTATTTTGCTAACCTGAGTCTGGTTTATTTAAAATCGCCTGTATTGTTATTGATTGGTAAAAAAGAAATCCACTTTTGCTAGGGTGGGGGGGGGGCATGAAGCTTTTTTTTGGCTTGTGGAGGGGGGCGTGTCACAGAAATTTTGAGAACCACTGACCTACTCATTGCAGCGTTTACTCAAAGTAGCGCAGCCACATGCATTACTGAGCTGAGCCACAGTGAAAACAATGGTTTACACATATAATTACTTTCGAATCTAAATCCGCACTGTGCCAGAGAACTCTAATACAACTGTGTAGAAATACTCTGTTATAAGTAAAAGGCCTTTAAAATCTTACTAGACTAAAACTACAAAAAGTATTAGCGTTAAATATACTTCAAATACCAAAAATAAAACTACTCACTATACAGAGTGGCCCATTTCAGAACAATATGTATTATCTTATAGTTTTTGATGCATCAGGGGGTTATGCCGCAGTGGATAAGACACATCCTTTTAGTGTGAGAGACCTGGGTTCAAGTCCACTGTGAGACACTAATGTGTCCCTGAGCAAGACACCTAATAGTTGCTCCAGAGGCGTGTGACCTCTGATATATATTGCAATTCTAAGTCACTAAATGTTTTATTAGTTATGTTAATCTGATTTTGCAAAAATTTATAATAAGTGATATTAAATTTTATTTATTTACATAGCAGCCGGGTTAATTTACAGATAATTCTTGTGTCATTTCTTTGATGCCTGTCTTTGAATTAAACCATAAAATTTAGTTTTACTGCCGGTTTGAATTTAAATTTAGTTTCAAACTGAACTGAACACAAACTGTATTGTGAATTTCACATGTATTATTT
Organism: Micropterus dolomieu; assembly: GCF_021292245.1. Classification (NCBI taxonomy): domain Eukaryota; kingdom Metazoa; phylum Chordata; class Actinopteri; order Centrarchiformes; family Centrarchidae; genus Micropterus; species Micropterus dolomieu. The sequence continues at coordinate 1,245,922 of NC_060172.1, read as the reverse complement.
ATATAAAGTTAATTTTATTTATTTACCCTATATGACTATTTATATAGTTTGAAGTATTTTCCTGGGTACCTTTATTTTAACATTTTCATGGTTACCACGGCAGGCACACCTGAGGACGACAGGATCTCGGCTCTGATCAATGAAAGTCGGTTTCCACGGAGCTCCTCCCTGACAGACAGCTTCATCCCGCCTCCTCCTCAGACCGCTCCACCCCCTCCTCCCTCCTCCCCGCTCTTCCTCCTCGACTCTGGACCTCCTCCCTCATTCCTCCCCCCTCCTCCCCCGGCCAGAGGGGAGGGGCTAACCCGCTCCAGCTTCAAGCCGGGGGCGGAACCGAGGCTCCAGGAGCTCTCCGATTCGCCAACAAGGAGCCACGCCCACGCCGAGCGGCAGAGGAAGGCGAGGTCGATGATCATCCTGCAGGACACGCCGCCACAGCTGCAGCCTGACGCACATGCTGCCGCCTTGCACACGCTGCACACTGCCACACACACCGCTACACACACGCTTCACACTGCCACACAC
>NC_060172.1:1202503-1245297 GCF_021292245.1 Micropterus dolomieu | reverse complement strand
CCGATTTGTGTTGCTGGGACATAGCAAACGGTGGCGTTTCCACACTGTCTGAAAGCGTCAGTTTTGACGCACTTAGATGAGAATGCGTTGTAAATGCTGTAAATGTAGTGCTCTGATGCTAGCAAGGCTATTTTGCTAACCTGAGTCTGGTTTATTTAAAATCGCCTGTATTGTTATTGATTGGTAAAAAAGAAATCCACTTTTGCTAGGGTGGGGGGGGGGCATGAAGCTTTTTTTTGGCTTGTGGAGGGGGGCGTGTCACAGAAATTTTGAGAACCACTGACCTACTCATTGCAGCGTTTACTCAAAGTAGCGCAGCCACATGCATTACTGAGCTGAGCCACAGTGAAAACAATGGTTTACACATATAATTACTTTCGAATCTAAATCCGCACTGTGCCAGAGAACTCTAATACAACTGTGTAGAAATACTCTGTTATAAGTAAAAGGCCTTTAAAATCTTACTAGACTAAAACTACAAAAAGTATTAGCGTTAAATATACTTCAAATACCAAAAATAAAACTACTCACTATACAGAGTGGCCCATTTCAGAACAATATGTATTATCTTATAGTTTTTGATGCATCAGGGGGTTATGCCGCAGTGGATAAGACACATCCTTTTAGTGTGAGAGACCTGGGTTCAAGTCCACTGTGAGACACTAATGTGTCCCTGAGCAAGACACCTAATAGTTGCTCCAGAGGCGTGTGACCTCTGATATATATTGCAATTCTAAGTCACTAAATGTTTTATTAGTTATGTTAATCTGATTTTGCAAAAATTTATAATAAGTGATATTAAATTTTATTTATTTACATAGCAGCCGGGTTAATTTACAGATAATTCTTGTGTCATTTCTTTGATGCCTGTCTTTGAATTAAACCATAAAATTTAGTTTTACTGCCGGTTTGAATTTAAATTTAGTTTCAAACTGAACTGAACACAAACTGTATTGTGAATTTCACATGTATTATTTATATAAAGTTAATTTTATTTATTTACCCTATATGACTATTTATATAGTTTGAAGTATTTTCCTGGGTACCTTTATTTTAACATTTTCATGGTTACCACGGCAGGCACACCTGAGGACGACAGGATCTCGGCTCTGATCAATGAAAGTCGGTTTCCACGGAGCTCCTCCCTGACAGACAGCTTCATCCCGCCTCCTCCTCAGACCGCTCCACCCCCTCCTCCCTCCTCCCCGCTCTTCCTCCTCGACTCTGGACCTCCTCCCTCATTCCTCCCCCCTCCTCCCCCGGCCAGAGGGGAGGGGCTAACCCGCTCCAGCTTCAAGCCGGGGGCGGAACCGAGGCTCCAGGAGCTCTCCGATTCGCCAACAAGGAGCCACGCCCACGCCGAGCGGCAGAGGAAGGCGAGGTCGATGATCATCCTGCAGGACACGCCGCCACAGCTGCAGCCTGACGCACATGCTGCCGCCTTGCACACGCTGCACACTGCCACACACACCGCTACACACACGCTTCACACTGCCACACACACCTCCACGCTGTCTCTCCACAGCACCAGCTCCGCCCCTGGTCACTCACCGCTGTCACGCCGCCGTGGACGACCAATAGAAAACCCTTATGCTAACGTGGGACAGCAGGCTCCGCCCTCCAAGCCGCAGAGGAGGAAGTCACCTTTGTTGAAACAACTTCCTGTAGAGGAGCAGGGTTAGGATCGCTCAGACCTGTTGTCTTTCTGATATCTATGGAGTTATATAAGTGTGTAGTTTCCTGAGTGCATGATAGGAAGTTCTGAGCGCATCATGCAAAGAATTATGTAATTTGAGCAAACATAAATTTGTTTTGTGGTCAACACATTTGTTTAAATATTTAAATATTAAACATATAAATATTTGCTATTAACATCTCTGCTCTGTATGCTCTCAAGTTTGTTCCACTTTCAAGTTTTATACATTTTGGCAATGTTTATTAAAACCGTATTTGTTGGCAGCCACTTAACCTCTTCCAGATATGCAGTAGGTTAGCTTAAGTTGTGTGATTTGAAAACTGCCTGCAGAGTACTTTTGGTAAAATCTAAGACATCGTTTTGTTGGGAAAATGTACAACAACTCATTTTAAAAACCATACACTGTGTAAAGCTATTAGCAGTACTAGAAGGTGGTTAATATTAATTAGAAAGTCAAGTTTAAAGTCTACCGAGTTAAAATATTTAACTACATTAATCTTTTTAATGCCCTAGCTGTGTAGCTGGCAATTAGCTTAGTTAGCTAGCAACCTACCCCGATGTCTAGTTTGTGAGCTAAAAAGGTACAGACTAACTTACGACTGGAATTTTTCAAAACTGTACAAACTACTTATGCATGGCCTCAATGTGCTGATTTTTGTTTGCTCAAATTAAATTATTCTTTACTTGATTATTGCTCCACAAAATAAAATGTATGTGCTTGCAAAAAAACATTTTCCATGTGCTGAAAATGTCCCATTACTTGCTTAGCATTGAGACACAAATATATCACGTGGGCTCCTGATTGGAAATCTTATCAGTCTGACTCCATGTTTTTGTCTTTTTCTTAATCTAGGACATGATCCGTCCAAATTAGAGCCACCCTGCAGCCCCAGTAGGGCGGAGCTGTACCAGCAGCAGGTTCTTTCAGAGCGAGCCCGGGTTCAGGGCCGCAGGTCATCTCTCTTCCTGTCTGTGGAGGGATCCGGGTCAGAAAACCAAGTGCCACCCCTCCTGACTCAGAGCCATTCAATGGACGACCTCGGCGAGCTTCCCCCTCCAGCCCCGGTCCTGTCGCCCTCACCGACACCTCACACCTTCCTCCACCCACTGACGGGGAAACCGCTAGGTCAGACTGACAGCACAATCTTTTCTGATTTCTCTTGTTTGATCTTATTGAGAGTCTGGCTGTATTCTATAAATAAAGTTAAAATAATCCATTCTGGGAAAAAATAAAGCATTAACTTAATCCAAATCAGGGATTGAGAAAAACAGGTCAGCAGTGCTTTATCACCACCAAGTAAGATTGGAATCAAGGATAACTCCTAAACTGTTAGCACTAGGCTTAATAATAGGTACCAGGTTATGTAATGTATTTATTTTAAGGTCCCAAATTATTTCAGCTTTTTCTCCATTGCTTTGGAAGAAAGTATAATACAACATTTGATGTCAGACAGTTCCTTAACGACATCAGATTACTGCTCGTTCCTGATTTGAAAGATACATAAAAGTTACGTGTCATCGGCATAGCAGTGAAAAGAAATGCCATGATTATATGTAGACACAGATAAGAAAGGAGCCTACCCTCAAGGTACTCCACAAAATAGAGGAGGGCCCAGGACAGAGCTTCGAGGTACTCCACAAAATAGAGGAGGGCCCAGGACAGAGCTTCGAGGTACTCCACAAAATAGAGGAGGGCCCAGGACAGAGCTTCGAGGTACTCCACAAAATAGAGGAGGGCCCAGGACAGAGCTTCGAGGTACTCTACAAAAAAGAGGAGGGCTTAGGACGAAGCCTCGAGGTACTCCACAAAATAGAGGAAGGTCCAAGAGCCTCAAGATAATTCACAAAACAGAGGAGGGCCTAGAACAGAGCCTTGAGGTACTCCACAAAACAGAAGGGGACCCAGGACAGAGCCTTTAGGTACTACACAGTTCAGAAGGGCAGCAGACAATGTGAAATTACCATAAAGAACAGTAAACTGTTGCATAATAGGTCCTAGATAGCCCATTCGAGAGCAGTGTCAGCGGCTCCAACAACACTATCTTTTCTTCTCTCCTCAGACCCCTCATCTCCACTCGCCTTGGCTCTTGCTGCACGAGAACGAGCGCTCACTGCCCGCACGCCGAGCCCTGAGCCTCGACTAAAACATGCATCTGCCTCCACTACACCCATCCCCACCCCAGCTGCCAGCCCCGAGGGCAGACACAAGCGCACCCCCCTCACCACCCCGCAGAGCAGCCCTGAGCCACGATCGAAACGCACCACTCCTCAAACAAGCCCCGAGCAGCGAACCAAGCGCACCACTCCCCAGACCAGCCCTGAGCTAAGGCATAAACGCATAACCCCACCTTTGTTCCCTGACGGACAGGTGGAGCGTCCAGAGACAGAGGGAGGAGTGACATCACCTGCCGGCCCCTCCCCTGAGCGCTGGAGACCCACCGCCGTGCCATCACTGGCCAGTGAAGGTCACTCTGCTTTGATTGACAGGCGCAGAAGCCTCACAGTGGGCAGCTCAGAGGAGGAGGGAGGGGCTTACACAGTTACACTCCCACCGGCGTTGTTGTCATCCAGTGATGAGGAGACTAGGGAGGAGCTCCGCAGAATTGGCCTGGTAGCTCCACCCCCTGCCTTTGCCGGTCCTCCCGCCCCTCCTCCCCCTTCCTCTCTCACCTTGTTGCCAAGAAGAAGTGGGGAGGGAGGGGGAGGAGAAAGTGGTCCTGAGTCCCTGGGTCGAAGAGGAGATGAGGAGGAAGGAGGTGACGAACGGCTTCACGACAGCTCCTCCTCCCCCAGCTCACTCCCTCCCTCCATAACCTTGGCCTCCCCTCCTGCTCCATCCTCCCCCTCCTCCCCTCCTGCTGCTCACCCTTCCCCCTCCTCCCCCTCCACCTCCCCAATTGCTCTTAAGCCGCGTCTTCGTTCACCTATTGGTCGGGGCCGCTCTGCTCTTCGGGACCCACTGCTGAAGCAATCATCAGACAGTGAGCTCCTCCCATCTGCTGCTTCCTCCTCCTCTCCCTCCTCCCCACTCTGTTCGTCCCCAACCGGCGGTGGCCGACAGCCACGCTATCTGTTCCAGAGGAGGTCCAAGCTGTGGGGGGGTGGGGACGACCGCGGGGAGGAGCGGCGGGGCCTCAGCCCCGAGGAAGGAGGAGGCCGTCCAGCAGCACTGGGAGGTCAGGGGTCGGGGTCAGCCGTGGATCTGACCAGCCGGTCGGCGTCAGCACTGGAGCTGAGCGGCAGGGCAGGGTCTGGACTGGATCTTGCTAATCGGCTACAGCTGCTCAACAAAGACAGTCACTCTCTGGGGGAGGAGCCGAGTCCCCTTGATCCAGGCCGGAGGTCACCAGTAGGAGGTGCCAGGTACATCAAACTTATATTATATTGCAAATACTGCAGTGCTGCTGACCTAATAGTACTACTGTGGGTTTGTGTGGTAACAGAATCTATTGTTTGTGTTGTTCCAGATGTGTGGACAGTGAAGAGAGTAAATCGTAGGTTTTTCTCTCTGGTAAACATTTCTCGTTATCGCCAAGAGATGATTTCAATACAGCTAACAGCTAACTAACTAACATGCACCTTCTTCGCAGATGACTAACTGCTAAATTTCTAAAATGACTATCTCATCCGTATCGAAAATAACCATTAGCACTTCCACCTAAAAAGAGATTGTCCAATACTAGCTTAGCATCCGTAACAAGGCCTGTCAATATTATAGAATATAAAATTGTATACATCAACATGTGGTATGCATGGCGCTCTCGTAATAGCAATATTTGATCTGGAAAGAGGTGGTGTCTTTTTTGTTAACCTTTCCAAAACCAAAAACACGAGTATAAGTACAAGAAATAGGTTAAACAGTGTTAATAAGCTGCAAACATTAGCATATCAGAATAACTTGCTTACCATTATTATTTATTTACTTACCATTTTCCAAAGTATCAGACTCTTAAACTCTAATTCATCCTCAGCACTGATCCTATTATGACAGTTTATTTCGGTTTAACATTTTTCATAAATCGATTCTTTATTAATGTAAATTGTCTATGTAGTAGAAGGGAGTTACAAAACTCAATTTCACTCTATAACTTGTTATATTTTGACATTAAACCTACCTACCTACTTATAGTGGTACCTTAGCACAAATCAAACGTATGACTATGTTTTATAGTAAGCCAAGAATCTAAACAGAGTTTTCTTAGAATGATATAATAATATGATCTGACGTGTTTTCTATAGAAAAACAATGATGCCGCTTTATTTCCATTTCTTCTACATGGATCATTAACTGTTGAGAATAATCACTTTTTCCCCCGAGACACATTAGTTTTAGCCTCCGTCTCTTAGCATGATACAATCAAAACCATGAACCATCAAAAGGAATATTTAAGGATTTTTTTCACAGAGACAAATCAGGAGACCAAGTTTTTGGTTATAATCGTAAACTGCTTGTCCCTTGTAAAAATGGACAGTTTAACAACAGTAACTGAGGGGAGTGGGTCTTAGCGAACAGTCAATCAGTAACTACATGGAGACACATCAACTGATAACTGTGGTATGTCAGGTTTATGACGTTTATATACTGTTTCATGTGTTTCAGGTTGTTCTCTAGTCTCGGTGAACTCCACACCATCTCCCAGCGAGGATATGGCGCCAGCTATACAGTCCGACCAGGAAGCCGCTACCCTGTCACCCGCCGGAGCCCCTCCCCGTCTCCCTCCCCATCTGATAGGTCAATAGGGCTTGCCTCGTCCTGCCCTGAAAGGCCAGACCTGAGTTCGGGTCGCAGTCTAACCATCCTGAAGTCGTCCAGTCTCAGTCTCCCCTCAGAACCAAAGGAGGTTCGGTTTGTGATGCGAAGTGCCAGTGCACGAACCAGGTCCCGGTCACCCTCCCCTTCACCCCACGCCTCTCCCTGCCCCTCCCCGGTCCTCAGCGGGCCCCTGTTGGCCCTACGGCCATGGAGGCAGCGGCCCCTCAGCCTGTGGAATAAATATGACGTGGGTGACTGGCTGGAGAGCGTGGGCCTGGCCGAACACCGCCAGCGCTTCCAGGAGCACGAGATCGAAGGCTCCCATCTCCCCGCCCTCACCAAAGACGACTACGTGGAGCTAGGCGTCACCAGACTGGGACACCGAATCAACATCGAGAGGGCACTCAGACAGCTGCTGGATGGTTCCACTTGACCCCTCACCTCTGACCACAAACCTCTAGACATCCTGAACTGTGACCTCATTACTCCTGACCTCCGGTCAGACACTAGGCCATCTCTTTGACTAGGATATCTTAGCAGTGACTGAATCTTTAGACCTTTTTACCAACGTGGAACCCAGCTCTCCGAGTGATCTCGGTGACATTTTGGCTTATCAGCTCTTTGATCAACCCAAAAGGACCGGTAGCGCCAAGGTCTGTGTCCAGTGTCTTTAGTTTTATTTGAATTCTCTCAACATCGTTTAAGTCATAAGAACAAAAACAAACACTACCAAATTTGATTCCAGAAATGTTACAGCGACAACCACTTTACTGTAGAGGGGGGACAAATAAATTTGTGCATCTCTGAATTCACAGTAGCTCTACTACGATAAGGAGTCCAGGTTAGAATATTATTGAGATTCTTCTTCACTCAAACTCTCACACTCGATGCCAAACAGTGGATCACTTCACAAATCTGAGGCAGAACATTCAAAATAATTATGATAATCTTTTTTCAGCCCCTCTTCCTCAACCAAATAAATATCTAAATAATATATTTGTTTGTGATTTAAATGAATTAAATCAAACATTTATTGAACATTTGTTAGATTGTTATTGAGGAAAAATATATTGCGATAATTATCAGTTTTATTTCCCAGCCCTAGATTACCTGAAAATACAGAGGAATACCTCAGATCCTGTTAAAGCTAACTTACCATTATGTTAGCATACGACATACTAATGGCAGCTGGAGCTCTTCTGCAAATCTCAACATGTGAAGGGACATTGATCAAAGAGCTGATCTGACAAACTGATTACATTATGCCGTTTAGCTGGAATTTTGCTAGCAGAGCTGGACGATTAGCGAGCCACTGGAAGTCTCTACCTTAACAACAGGAGATTAGCTGGGGATATTTCTCCGTCCTTTTACAGAAAGTTTTTGTGACTACTTTTTTTTTTCCTCTCTTCCAAATATCACTCATGAAGAATTTTGTGTTTATTTTGAGTTCATATCTTAATACCGATCATTTAGAATTTATGAATAACAAGTAATAATAATGTGGTGGTGATGACTTACAGAGTTTATAATAGTTTGGAAAATGGTTTTGAGTTCTTTATGATTTGACAATGAGTTGAATTTCAAGGTCGTTTCGGTGATGTTTTGAAATTCATAATGATTTGTCAATGAGTGACTTTGTGCTGATGTGATGTGTGTTTCAGGGAGAGCTGCAGCAGAGCTCCAACTGTAAACCTCTCTGGTTTCTAACCTGCTTATCGAGGGCTTACTGTACATGGTGCTATCTGTTTAAAGCCATCTGTACAGAAAATACCGTTCTCCTTCCCCTCCTATACCTTCTTAACGCCTGAAACTCTAATGTGTTATTCCTAAATTAATCAAACGCGGCTGAACCTGCCATAACCATCTTGCAGTAATGGTACCTTGCCAGGAACAGGCCATATGTGGAGTTTCCTCCCTGCCATATTGGGGATTTCTTCCCTGCCATACGTGGAGTTCTCTCCAGACCATATGTAGAGTTTCCCTGAGGCCATATAGAGTTTAAAAACATAAAAGGGAGGTGTCCAATTAAAGTTTACCGTGCATCCATGTAAAGTTTCTGTAAATTTGTGTTTAAGGGTTAAGATGCAGTCACACCGAAATTCATTCTCCATTAATTTCAATAAATAACAAGACATATTTGCTTCTATCAGAGAGGAGGGAATGCTGCTCTTCTGCAAGTCCAAGAACAATTATAGAGGTTAAAGACATTCAACTAGGGCTGGGCGATTTGGCCAAGATTTCATTTCAAGCCCGAGTCTGAAACATGATTGAATCTTTGCATTCTTCATGCCATTCTTTACTCTTCTTAGATCCCTATTAGCTTCTACAAAGTGGTTGCTTGTCTTCCTGGGGTCCAAGCAAAGTAACAAACAATCACTTAAAATCATACAATATACATAAAACAAAAGTAGAGAGTAGACTAAATATAACACACAGACAAAAAACAATATAAAGCTACACCTGACAATTTGTGTCAAAACAAATAAAAACAAACATACTAAAACAGCATTTATGTAAGATTCATCAGCCTTTATTACATGACTTTTTTAACCTTGAAACTGCAGAAATTCTAAAACATGATTGAAAATTTGCATTCTTCATGTGTAAGATAGTTAAGCAAGCATTATAGAAGACCTACACCTGAAAGGCGTTCACCGTTATTCAGCAAATACAGGTTAAACCAGACATCTGCAGACTGAGAGTGCCACATGCTCAGTTTCAGCAGAAAGTCTGCTGTTTGTATCTTCTGTTACTTTTTGTGCAAAAACAAAAACTACAAACTTATTCAATTAATTTGATATAACGCCCAGCCCTACAATAAAACACTAGCTCTATGCTTTACTGTTTGTGGAATGCTATTGCTAGTGCCAGCCATGCTAGCTGATGCAATTTGTGCTTAGATCACCACAAACACGACAAAAATGTCAAGCAAAGGTCTTCGGTCTGACCGCACCATAATCAACATTAATGAGCACAACTCTGTCCCTTTTTTCACCATTTTACCCAGACATAGATAAGACTTGTATTTGTGCGTCCAGTAAAGAGCGAGGTACAGAACGTGTTTAGCCTAGCCTAGCACAAAGGCGAGAAGCAGGGGGAAACTGCTAGCCTAGCTTTATAAAAATGATAAAAATACACCTTCCAGTAGCACAGCTGTCTGATTTACATGTTGTATCTTGTTAGCCAGCAAGCTACTCACTAATATATCCAGCTGAGCAAGGACAGAGCTCAAATGCATCATAAGGACAACGCTAACTGCTGCTAACACCACAATGTCTTGTTTTTATTTCATTGCCTTTCTAACACTGTACAATAAACAAGATACAACACATAGTAAGACATCACTGGAGTCACTGGAAGGTGCATTTCTCTCACTTTGTTTCCCTTAAACTGGGAAAAACGTTAATGATGAACTGTTGACTTTAACAGCGCTTTGAGTGAGACCATTACTGCTACTTTTCTTAATAATAATAATTATAATAATAATAATTTCACACTGTAAACGTACACTAATTCAACCCGATATGTTACCGTTCCACCTCTTCATTCCCCTCTGAAGCACAATCAACGTCACAGTGCCTGTTTCCACAACATCAAATCTACAGCGTTTATACAGATTTTTATCCAATTCAAGTACCTGAACACAAGCCGAGCTACAATCATGAATCCCAAAGTTGTACAAGTTCGTGGTGCCCTTTAATGGGGGAAAAGTATTAGCTGCCCATGGCAGAGCACAGAGCTATAGAATGTATAGTCTATGTACAGCACATTACAGTAGACTTTATAGTCTGTATAATATATATTATGGTAAAATAATGTAGCTATAGTGTAATATATAAAGTATAGTAGACAATAAAATGTATACAGTAATATTTTGGTAGACTGTAGTCTATAAAGTCTTTTGCCATATGTGATATTCATCCTTTGTAAACATCGACACATCAGCTGTTTAACTTCAAACAAAATGCTGTTTTGGCACAAAATGGAAATAAAGATTCACAATTGAAAGTGGAAGAGTTTATGTTTAAAGAGTAACTTCACACTAAATCCACTTGCATGATTTAATAAATTACATCTACAGTCATTTAAATCATATCATCATAATTAGTCCCAGTCTTTACATGTCCTGTTCAGTCCGACCCTAGCAACACACCATCAAGACAGAAAACGGAGATCAAATCCCAGCAGTGGGAATCTGAATCTGCTTATTAATTCTGAACTTCCTAATTAGGGGTGAGTGGGAGAAAATCGATCCAGCATAGTATCGCAATATTTTCTGTGGCAATAGTGTATCGGTCTTTTATTATGTAAAATGTACATGAGAATACATTTTGGTACTATAATAATAAAATCAATTGCTTTTTCAGTCCACTAGAAAAAGAGTTTTCCTTTGGGAACACAATTTAAAGTTGGAAAAAAGGTAATAAATTCCAATACATCGCAATACATTTAAAATCGCAATAATATCGTATCGTGGAGCCTCTGGTGATTCCCAGCCTTATTCCTAATCCGAAATCTAGTTAGGTTAAGCTTTCAACATTTGCAAGTAACTCAAGTTATAAATATGTGAAACTCAAAGAGCTGTAATCAGCTTTTATTGGGTCTGTGTTACCCGATTACAGAACCTAACCCTGTTTAAGTTTCATTCGCCCTGATCACCCTTCGACGGTGGAAATCAAGGTCTTTTGCAGTCATCCATAATTCTTAGAACCCTAGTTTCATACAGCAGGTAAGAGAACATCCGAGCAACTGGATCACAGTGACCAGGCGTTCAAACTGAAAACAGCACTAGAACGTTTTCACTGCATAACAACAATAGTGAGGTTAACAGTAAAATTACTCCGTCCTCTAAACTGTTGTACTATACTTGTACTTCAGTGACAATAAAGTTTAATCTAATTTAAACTAACAGGAACTGTGCGCTGACAATAACGGTCGCCTAACAGCTGAGTGAAACGCTAAAGCCGAGACAGATGACTGAAAACGTGGCTGAAAAGAAACTCAAGAGCAATCGAGTACCGTCTCACTGTCCTCTGGGAGCGTATTTAAACTATTAGGGGTTCTTAAGTTAGTTAACACCCTAAAATAATTGATACAGTTGATTAAGCATGCTCATGTTAATAATATATTTCAAACTAACTTGTTTGTCCAAAGTGCTGTTCAACCACTTAATAATCAAGGCAAAGTTGCTTGTAGATGTTCCATATAGGTTTGGGCTGATCGAAGACGCCATCCTGCATCACAATGTGGAGCCGGCATTGGGAGTGTTGTTGTAAAAGACGTAGCCTGTCAAACGATCAAAACCAACCAAACCGTCTCTGCGCAGTGTAGAGTAATACCAAGTTTTTTTTTACCATGTGTTATAAGACGACAGATGCCAATTTTGTAGACATCACCCAACCCTTGTTCCAAATGACAACGCTGGCCAAAAAACCCGCCGCCATAGAGACGGGCAAGGTGCGACGAATCGTACGTATAGAAGTTCAAACCTTGCTTACTTGCAAACCTCGGCATACATACCCAAACTTAGTAGCGCCCCCTCCCCCAGGTGTAGACGAAGGAGGTTTCAGACACCCTTCAATGATCCGACTTCGCTTAAAGCCTACTGATGCCTTCATTACATAGCCTTCCACACAGGACTGGACTGTTCCAATAAAACCTTACCACAAACATATTTTTAGTAGTCTTGTATCTTCAGAACAGGTAAAGAGAAAGTGCCTGCGTGGCTGTTTACACTGCGTGAATATCACATGTATATATTATAATGGACTATGGTCTACTGTACAGTCATCCACAGAATGAGACGTGGGCTGTCGCTTTCTTCGCAGTGTAACAATGAAAATCAGTGATGGAGAGGTCATGTGACCTCTTAACCTCTGACCTCAGGTCCCCACTGGGAATCCCTCTGTACACTTGTATAGATATGAGGTCATTCACTTGTTGTAGGATTTCTCAGCCAATCAGAAACATAACCAGCAAACCTGCTGCTAAAATCTCATCAGTGACATGAATCGAGGTCAGTGATGTTGAAGTAGTTCCTTCTTTATTTTTCCTTAGAGCTCTGCCTTCTGTCACCAATCAGATCGTTCAGATACAAGACCTTCTGATGTTTCAAGATTAACAAATTAATCTAAGTTTATTCAGCAGAGAACATGAGCCTTGTTCTGCCTGGAGACCTAGTTTTTTGTTGCCATCTTCCTCTAAACTGCATCCATTTTGTCAAGATCGCTTCAGCTTTAGTTCCAGTACCGTTTCAATTCTCTCTAAAATTATAATTAGGGGCAACACACATCTGTCACATTAGAGACGTGTTTCAGGAGACACATCAACTCCCTGGAGTCTCACAACTATGCTACCATAACTGGACTACTTCTATTGTCTACATAGCGCCAGACTATTGCGTTGCAAAAAGGGAAGTTGTTTCGGGTTGTCGCTGGTTCCGAAGGAAAATTCCCGTTAATTTTTCTTATAGACAATGTTATGCAACAGACAGTTTGAGTACTTTTAGTCCTGAATGGATATGTAAACTCTCCTGTCTGAATCATCAGTGCAACAGATGATGAACAACTGTGTCCGAAAAATAATCAAAAAATTTTATCTGATAAAAAGTCAAAAGTACTACAGAAGAGATTAAAGTTCTGTTATGCGCAGGCTAAAGTTTGCATTTCTGCAGCTTAAATGAACGCGTTTTTTTTTTACCTTAACAGAGAAACAAAATAATTCAGAATTTAAATAACTAAAAGTGATGAGCATAACTAACCTATAGCACTGTTATGTTAGGCCCCTGTGTATCCATGTTGCAGAATACTGAGGATACTATTAAAAAGAAAAACTTTAAACGGGAATTCAGAATGAGGAAAAATATTTCCAGAACCAGCGACATCCCTTTTTGTTCGGTAGGCAGCCGTCAGAGAACCACAATAACGTGTCAGGTGTCCTGATATATGAAAATACGCTCATCTGGTTCCACATTAACTGCTGTGTTATTTCTTATTTTTTGTTTTCGGCTGATTTTTGTAGTTCTGAATCAACATGACCCCAAAAAAAAGCTGCTATCCTCTCAGTTACCTACAGGCTCAGCCATAGCATGTATGCTAGTTAGCTGCTAAAGCTAGCTACACAATTTGAACTATTTAAATGGACATAAATCAAAATCAGTGTTAGTTTCACACAAAGCACTGATGCTAACTAAAGCCACCAATTTGCATCATATAATCTTGTCCATTATTTCTCCCTATTAGGACACTAACATTGATTTATTTCAGCTTCACATTCTCAATATCAACTAAACTTCTTGGTGTAATTTAAGCTAACGCAACAGCTGAAAATTACGTTCTTACAAATCACTAGCGATTTGTTTTGGAAATTCTCCCCCAAGAAAATAAAAATGTGGCTAATTAGCAGTGGTGGAAAGTAACTGAGTACATTTACTCAAGTATTGTACTTCAGTACAATTTTGGGGTATTTTACTTGAGTATTTCCATTTTATACTACTTAATGCTCCACTACATTTCAGAGATAAATATTTTTTACTTCACCGTTTAGTTAGTTACTTTTCAAATTAAGATTTTACAAACAAAACAAATCCCCATCTTATAAAATATGATCCATTGTTACAGATTAAACTACTAAAAGTATATGAAGTAGTTTAAATAAGCTCCAACTATAACACTGAAAGTAAAGCTTGCATATTACTACATCAACAATATAATAGTATAACACTGACACTCTGCATTGTGAGTACTTTTACTTTTGATACCAATACTTCTGTGCTTTTAAGTGAAATTTCAAACGCAGGATTTTCACTTGTAATTGAGTATTTTTATTCTCTGTGGTATTGCTTCTGTTACTCAAGTAAATCATTTGAATACTTCTTCCACTGCTGCTAATACGAAAGCAATCATAGCCTGAAAGTCTGGAGACAAAACGGCCGTTCAGTTTGACGAAAGGCTAACACGGCGACAGGAGAGAACCAGGACGATGCTATAAAAAGATGGAATAAAGAGCCAAAATGGCTGCCGCTGGATATCGTAATAACGCATCAGCTTCCTGCTGATTGGCTGAGAATCCTGGCTTTCTAACTTGCGTGTGAAACCTTCCTCCTCCTGATAGTCACTTGGTTATAAATGGTTTTATGGTTACCCTCCTCTTCCTCCTTTCTAGCTTCCTCTTTTTACAGTATGTTTGTAGTTCTGGAGTGAGTGGTGTGTGTGTACTTGTAGTTTTTTTTTCTTCCCTTTTCTAGAAACTGAAAAGAGCACACAATGACAACTGATGAGCTCTGCAACGCAACAGATTGTAATCTTTATAATAAACTGTCATTTAATACAAAGTTAACGCTCGGCCTTCACGTGTGGTTTTTTCACAATAAGAGCGGTCAGGTTAGTCAACAGATATATGACCTCTGACCTCGAGTTAATGACTGACAAGTTTCACCTCAACTTAGAGATAGTAACACCTTGTAACTCATTTACATTCAAAGGGAACGACGACACACTCGCACTGAATCGCGTGGACGATGACTTTTATGAATAGGGATGCAGCGATTACCGGATTTCATTATGAAACACGTTTTAAAACGTCAAAGTTAATTAATCGTAAAGGCTCCGCTACACCGAGTGTTTCTGTTTCACAAAACGAAAACAAAGTTACACGAGCGGCACGCCAGCTTAAAGTACCGTGATTATCAGAGGCCACTGGCTAAACTCTGGCAGAGGGACCAACTGTCAAGCTTCATTTCCACCAACAAAACGGCTGAAGTCGGCAGTGTGGGAGCATTTTGGGTAGACCGAGACTGACCAGGGCGTTACTGAAGATGACGGCTCGCCTGTTCAAAAACATGCCGTTAAAGGTTGCTGCTAAAGGAGCGAAAACATACATTAAACTTGATGCAGCACCTGCGGGATCAGCACCCAGCTTTGCACGCCCAAGTAAAGGCAACGCATAATAACGGAGTTAAATAATGTGGCAAGTCGGTAGGGAATTAAATATCAATGTGTCACTTACAATCGAGCGGCGAGAGTCGAGCTTTCAGTGAAACAACAAAGCAGCATGTAAACTTTCAGACCCACCGCAACGACAGCACCGCTGCGCTGTGAGGCCCATTATTTTCAATGTCACGGCAGCTTTTCTGAAAGGGCCTTAATGGAAGAACGTGGTCCTCTGAAGACCTTCAGTCACTGAACATTTAATGTTACATCCTGTTGCCTCCTCCTGTCCGTGTTGAGAAAATGTTGTTGTTGGTGTAAAACACTAACAAACATCAGGAGCATTTCAGTTATTAATAACACTGCACTAAATTTATCCCTGGGGGATAAATGAAGTTAATATTTCTGTTACACTGAAACCCCCATTTTTGCCCCCATTCATCATGAGCTGAACTCAAAGATCTAAGACTTTCTCTTTGTACACGAAAGGCCTGTTTCTCTCAAATATTGTTCACAAATCTGGGTTAGTGAGCACTTCTCCTTTACCGAGATAATCCATCCACCTCACAGGTGTGGAGGGCAAATAAAAGACGTTATTTTCCGCTGCCCGCCAACAAGGCAGCACGTGTAACACTGTTACTTTGAGTTTGTTACTTTCATGCGATGGTTGTTGTGCTTTCGGAAGCACTAACTGACGAGGAGACAAGCCTGGGATGTGTTAGGCGATTCCCTACAAGGTAAACATTACCACAGTCGAGCGCTGGCAGGGACCTGATGGTTTTTAACCAGCGGGTGCTGTATATGGATCGCAAGTGCCCTGCAGTTTGTGTCCATAGCTATCTTTTTCTTGAGTTGAGAGGTGATCCAAATAAAATTTAACTGCCTTTGCAGCGTATCTACAAAAGGAGTCTGGAGTGAGCTGCGATCTTGGTCTGTTGTTTTGCCCTTCAGGTCACCGCGCACGAAACGTGACTGAAAACTATGAATAGAGCTGGAGGTTGTTCAGTTTTTCATAGAAAGAGCTTTTATGGTTCTGAAGGAAAGTAAATATTTTCTCCTTTTCAGCTGCTCTGCCTTAATAGTGATTTATGAAGTGTCGTGATGGACAGATAGCTTTACTTGTTGCTAACACTACAGTAACCGCTAGCTGCTGCTAACAGTGGCTCCGAACCAAATCGTACTAATGTTAGAGTTGTAAACACCAACAAGCACCAAGCCCCCAGTTCAGGCAGAATTAGCAAGACAGCTAGCTGCAAGCCTGCAGCCTTAAATCACCAAAAGCGGAGGCAGAGCAGCCGGAGGACATCAGAGGCTCAGATTTTCTCCATCAAATCTGATCCAGTTTCAGTAAAACCAGAAAATAAAGTTGCTTTTGTACAGTAATCAGTGAGGCCTAGTCTCACATTACAGGCCTTGATTCGAGTAGTACGTAGCTGCAAGAACCGGAGGCTGCAGATTCAGGACCACAATTCTAGGACAGGAACTGCATTTCTGGGACCCTTGTTTATTTTGATACTGCTGGCTTGCAAGTTAACTAGTTACTCTTGACAGCCAACCCGGAAGCCAATTACCCTAAGTTACTGATTATATGCATGTCCACCTGTTAACCCTACAGCTGCACACATCGGCCTCACGGCAGACAGGGTTAACCTCCTTGTGTGTTGCTGTGCATTACCTCCACCACTCCGGTAGATGGCGCTGTCGCTAAAGGACTGCGGTCCCAGGATTGCGGGGGTCCTGAAACTGCAGCGTCTGGTACTGCAGCTATATAATATTGCTCGATTCAGCCGAATACAGCGCTGTGCAGCTAGGCCCCGCCCCTCCGCTGTGCTCGGGAAGTTGGCCAATTTAAAGCAAGCGGGCTTTCTGGGAGGGAGGGGGTCCTTAAAGAGACAGGAGCTAAAACTGAGTGTTCAGAAAGAGGGTGACAAGAAGAGCTGAAGCAACGCACAGGATGAGAAACATAAATGTGTTTTTTAAATGTTCAAGTATGTAAACATTTTATAAATACAAGTATGAACCTGAAAAGTAGTATTCTACGGCACCTTTAAGTAAAAGCAGAAAAAGCAGTCTAAAAACTACTCCATTACAAGTAAAAGTCCTGCATTCAAAATGATACTTAAATACAAAAGTATTATCAGCAAAATGCAGTTAAAGTTTAAAAGTATTAATTATGCAGAATATCAGTTACGGTAAAACGGATTTCGGCACCAATCCTCCGCCACACGACCTCAACAGGTGACAGACAACGTGCCCGCTGTCGGCTTCTGTACTAAAAGTACTTGAAATCTGGAGATAAATGCAGCGTGATGGGACACATGCTTCTAATGTCAACATGGAAAACACACACAGAGAGATAAAGACCTGCAGGAGGACGTGAACTTCAACATGGGGAGTTTAAGTGGATTTTTATTGGTGCTCACTGGCTGATTATCTCCTCCTCCCGGCTCTCTCATTGGCCGGGGATCTGTTAACTTGGGGCTGCTTTATGATGAGCCGCAGGGTTGACTGCACTTCATGGACTGAAAACTCCAGAACAGGTACGCTACCCTCTGTGTGTGAGTGTGTGTAGTCCTGATGTTGCGACATCTTCAAGTTAAAGATTTACATAAAGAGAGTTGGTGTTTCACTGAGGCGAGGTTCGGTGTTAGAAATGTGACGGCTAAGAGACAAAAATACATTTGTGTGTGTGCGCATCATTAAATCACATTATGTTGCTCAGCCAGTTTCTGTGGTTTCATTTTCGGTTTCATTTAATTACTTACATTTATTCAAGTACTTGCACTTTACTTAAGTATTTCCATTTTATGCAGCTTAATACTTCTACTCCGCTACAAATCAGAGTACAAATATTGTACTTTGTACTCCACTACATTTGTTACTTTCCAGATTCCAGTTCCTCCTCCTCGTCCAGCTTAATTAAACTCTTTAAACCACCTTGATTCGTCGTCACAAAGCTGCAAACAGGCTGTTTTTCTGACTGTTTAGAGACACGCGGTTCTCACAGGACAGCGACGCTACAAACACATGATGATCTTTTAGACCATGATGCATTGCTGCAGATTAAACTACCCAACAGGATATAAAATGAGTTAAAATGAGCTCAACCTTAAACATCTTCAGCAGTAAAATGCAACAAACACATTAATGCAGCAGGAATATTATAACATCAGATGTAAAACTATAATCAATCAACGAACTGTTAATCCCACTAGGGGCAATTATCTTCGCATTTAGCGCCGCTGTGTAACAGTTATGCTTCTCTACCCTGTTTAGTGCTGATAAACACCTCTTCACACATATAGGTGAATCCCAAAATCCACATTCTTAAATTCAGCACTTTATTCAAGTTCAGGGGGGCTGAAGCTACCTTAACATGGTCCTACGCCCCCGCCCCCGTGACATGCTGCAGGTCAGCGGACCTTATGTTGTTTAAGCTGAATTCTTTCCACAGCTGTAAATAGTTACTGCCATTATTGTGTCACAGTCTAAGATGCAAAGAACATTTTCCGTTATAAACTTAGTGCGACCAGCAAAACGATTTCAACCGCGAACATTTCTGGACTGAATTTATTGAAGCGCAGCAACTGGACGGCCAGACGAGCGCTCCAGGAGTCAACGCTCTATGGGTGTTGGTAACCACGGCAACGGCTCCTGTGTACTACTGGGCGCAATCGCGTGAAACTGTCGCGGTCGTTCTCGTCTGGCGCGCGCCCGCTCGCTCTCCGCTGAGCTGAAGTGTCTTTAACTTTTTCTCCTACAGTTTATCAACAGACTGATCAGCTGTTTGATCAGAGCTGAATAATGTAACCGTTTCTTTAACAGTCTTAAAACAGGCAACGACCTTTGCTGCTGTCTCTTATTCATTAAAAATAATCTATTAACTTCAGCTGAACTAATCTGAAAGTTAGTAGCCTAGGGGTCTCAGTATATTTCCCTGTTTTTTTGTCCTTTGCCAATCACATGACTGAAAAATATTGATAAATATGATAGAATACTACAAATTTAATTTGTGTTTATTGTATAAATAATCGTTTCCTTTTGTTTCCTCTGCTTCATAAATTAAATCCCTACTCAGGCACTGGGATCCTGAGGGAGGCTGCATTTCATCGCTGCTCTGCTGAGCTGCCGAGCAACGTTACCACACACACCCAGCAGAGTGGTGAAGGACTGATTCAGCATACTGAGTGATACAGAGACAAACTGTAAGTTGTTGTTAATGACTGTTACCTGCTTAACTTTAGCAGCGTTTACTTGAGGTAAAGTAAAGGGGATATTTTGGTTGGCTATGGAAAACACTAGTGTTGGTGGTGAGTTAGTTTTCTTCTGGCAACAGGAATTTGTTGGCAGATCTAGGCACCAAGGTGGCGCCTAAACTAAAACTATTTTATGATTTCTATTATATTTGCTATATCCTAACCCACTTAACTTTTTGCATTTATTAGCTTTAATAAATTAAATAGACATGAGCATGTATCCACACGTAATATATAAATATATTTTAATAATCTCATAAAGAATACCTGCACACATACATAGTAATCGTTACTCCAAATATTGTATAACATCTGCAATCAGGTTATTAAATTCAGACAGTAGCCACTTTGTCATGTAAGGATCCTTTTTAAAGTATTTGTTGTATGCCTGTATGCAAAATCCCATTTTTATTGAACCAACAGCAAGAGAGGAATTAGACATGGTATTACTTTATCACACGTTTACATGAGCAGCTGAAGAACTCAGTCTGGCCTAAGTTAATCCCCCCCCCATGAAGCGTTGATGTGTCTCAAAACTAACATTACAGTAACTTTTGTTCAACAGAGGGAAAATGGAAGAACAGAATGTGTCGGTCGCATTTTACTTGTTAACATCTCGGCTTCTTAAAACTGACTGTTATAATACAGTAACAAGAGATGTGCGTGCAAAGATTTTGAAAGTGTAATACACTCTTAAGCCCTGGATATATACTTGCTTGACAATGCGTAGGCGTAGACAGGCGTAGACAGGCGTTGGCGAGGCAAACGGCATTGTTCACATACTTGCCAGTGTGCTTTATTAAGGATTAAATCTGAATTGACTAGGGGGCAGATCAGGGCCGGATCCTCCCTCGCCGACACCGGATTATCTTCCTTGACAACCTCCGAATTTGCACATCATAAACAAACCAAACACAGCGACACTCGAGCAGGTTGTGATTTTAATGAGACATCACAACGATCTCGGTAATTGCGGACTAGCTCCGGGAGTTTTAGTGTAAACATCCCGCCATCAGTCTCCTTTTTTAAAGTCTGCTGCTGACCACCTTCTTCTTTTGCGTTTAATGGCGGTTGGCAAACCAACTGCATCTCGCCACCACCCGGGCTGGTGTGTGGAACAGGAGATTGCTGCTGACCTGCCCGTCAGATCGACATACTGCCCCCTGCTGCAAAGGAACGCGGGATACGCGTGGCGGCCACCTTGCGTAAGCGTAGTTAAAAGCAAGTATATCCAGGGCGTTAGGACTCGTAGCTCTGAAGCAGCTGAGCTAACCACCAGGGGCGGTTTAGGGTTTCACATTAGGGTGGGCTTCGTCTCTCAAACAAGAACACAAGGTATCCTACTCAAAGCACAAGAAAAACTGATTTTTAAAGTTAGACCGATAATCGTCGTGCCGTTATGAACAAACTGCTGATAAATCGGTATCCAACAGCTTATAATGCCGGTTTCACTAACAACACGCTGGACTATTCACACATACAACGCAGTAATAACACCAATAAACACAACCCGTAAGTATTACAGATGTATAAACCCAACATAAACAATTTGCTGCGATTTAGTTGTAATAATTACTTTATATGTTCTAATTACTGACCTCCACCGACCTCCACTGACCTCCACTGGCTCCCCGGGGCCTCCAGAATCAAATTTAAGTCACTAATGCTTGCATACAGAGTGAGTGATGGTGCAGACTACTGGGTCTGCACCATCTACCTAAAACAAAACATCTACAAACTTATGTTCCTTCTCGGCCGCTACGCTCCTCCAACGAACGCCGCCCGGCTCTGCCGTGCCTTCACACAAACCAATCCCAGTCCCGACTGTTCTCATCTGTGACACCACGATGGTGGAACGAGCTACCACTCGCCATCAGAGCAAAGGCGTCCCTCTCTAACTTCAAGAAGCTCTTGAAAACTCATCTCTTATTCTTACACCTCTAACATGCACTTCCTGTGCTCTTACTTCTTCCCCTTGGTATTTACCCATTGATGCTATATGTGCTATTAGCTTCTCTCAGTATCTATTGTCAGATGCTTTGTTGATGTACGTCGCTTTGGATAAAAGCGTCTGCCAAATGAGTAAATGTATAATGGGATCAAACAGATGCAGAAATAACTACATCATGATGCCAATTTGTTAAACATTTTAAGTCGTGCTTTTTCAGGTCTGTTAGCAAAACAACTTTTAAAAGGCTTATTTTCTGAATGGAGTTTGGATCGTTAGGGCTCAGCTATGCTGAGAAGTACTGGGCAACATGTCAGGATATCGGATATTAAAACTCTGCAAATATCAGAACAGGTCTAAAAAATCCCAACTTAGTTGAGCTTTACTGACTTTACTGGCAGAGAGGCAGGCTGTAAAGGGAGGATATTTTCATATTTCAGCTGCCAAACACACCATTTTCAAGCAATTTGAAATGAAAAATATGTTTGTTTATAGACGTACCACTAATCTGACTTAAAGTAAGTTAGAGCCCTAAAAAGTTTTTTCTTCCATGCTCAACTAATAAGTATAGCCATGCATCTGTGTGCAGTAATCAGGTTATTCCTCTGTGCATATAAATGTACAAAATGTACAATATGTGAGGAAAAAAGTACAGTGCTGCAAACTGATGTCTTTAACGGTCTGTTGATAATGTTAGTTCATTATTTTGTGTTGTAAACTGAAGTTCTGGCCTCCCCGCTGAGGAAGCATCAAACAAAAGGTGTAAAGCCTACAATTAGAAAATATTCCCTCTTTAGTGGACGTACTTTGATTCCCACAAGCATTACGTTGCAGCTCTGTATCGCTGCTGCCGACCGCTCAGAGAATACTCAAAAAATGTTGTCATGATTAGTCATATAGACACAACCTGGTACAAAAAGGTCCAGGTTGAGAAATACCAAAGTCAGCCTTTAATACCTTGCATAATTTTTCCAGTGACATTTTAATGAAGCAACTCTGTGCTGTCTCCATCATGAATCACTTCATCCGAAACTCCACAATGTTTCCACAACCAATCGAGTGAAGAAACAGTAAAACATAAAATTACACAATATCACTTCCTTACTGCTCAGACTGACTGAAGCCTCCAGAGAGAAACGCTGTTTAACTACAAAGAAGACAGAAGAAGAAAGACGTTTAGACCTGAAGGTAGGAAGGAATAAGAAAATCAGGCAATCTTTCTCATTTTTACATGTTTTAACTAAAGATTCTTTTATTCCACTTCTTTGGGACGTTTTTCCTGCAGCCAGCTTTGCTCTCACTATAGAAACCATCTAGATTAAAGGTTCAGACACTTTATAAATTTATTGTTATGTCACTTTATTTTTATGTTTATATTTTCAATTCTATTAGATTTTATTAACAAAATATTTTTTTTTAAACTAAACATAATGTGTTTATACTAATACACACGTTTAAATCATGTACAAAGAGTTACAGCATAAGATACCGTACAATGTAAACCCCACCGTACATAAGCGTGTGTGTTTTACATTTTTTTAATAATATAACTTTATGCAACCATTTTAAAATTGTATTAACTGGGTCACAGATCAGTATTCGGTTTATATTTTAAATTAATTACATTTTTCTTTCTTCATTTAATGTTAATAATATTATGTTTATTTTAAATATTGATTTTTTTTCCCCTGTATACATCATATTTTCAATTCTCTTAAAATGTTTTCAACAAAAATGTAAAAAAATAATTGAAAAATAAAACCTAGACAAGTTTTAAATCGACTATCGAGAGCTATGGCATAAAATACCTAGCGTGCGATATAGACCTCGCTGTACGTACGAGTGTTTTAAATGTTTTTAAAATGTATTATAATTTCTGATTTCTACAACTTTTTGCAACCATTTTAATTTTTGATCATCTGGGTCACATGATCATTGTGTTTTGTGCCTCATTAGATCTTTATAATGTACACTAGTTTTTCATTTGCATCTGTTCTTGTACTGCTGATGTTTTGAATTTCCCCACGTTTTATTATTATATGTTGTTCACTGGGACAAAACGTTGCAGTTTTACAGTCCAATAAAGTTTTGGAAGCTTGAATCTAGTGTGCGATCTGACGGACGCTCATAAATTAATTTTGTTTCCAGGCTGACGTGATGTCGATCCCAGATCTGATCAGGAAGAAGAGAGATGGAGGAGCGCTGAGTGACGAAGAAATCCAAACTTTCATCCAGGCTGTCACAAACAAAACCGTCCAGGAAAGCCAGATAGGTACAAACAGTTTCTCTCGAACAAACAAACAAACAAACACGTTCCTGACGTCATGTTCCCTCTTCTTTGTTAAGGGGCCATGCTGATGGCTATCTGGCAGAGGGGAATGATCGACACAGAGATAAAGACGCTGACCAGGGAGATGATGTCATCGGGGGAAATTATGTCATGGCCAGAGGAGTGGGCGGGGCTGGTGGTTGACAAACACTCAACAGGAGGGGTGGGAGATAAAGTCAGTCTTGTGTTAGCGCCCGCGCTAGCTGCCTGTGGCTGCAAGGTAAACGTGTAAACACACACTTCTCCAGTCACAGTTTTTTACGCCATGATGTCATAACCCCAGAGGGCTGTTTCACAAAAGCAGAATTTAGAAATCCGGGATAACAGAAAAAGCTGGGCTTGACTTAGTGTGATCAGTGCATCCGAACCAGGCTCAGCAGAAGCGGTTATGTCAAGCCAGGTGTACGTAATTCAGATAAATGCACGTCGACAACTTTCTTCAAGAGACCACACGTCGATCGCAGATTCATTGATGCGGAAATGGAAACTCACTGTGTGTAAAGAAGGTTTACGATGAAAAAATGCACAATATTAAAATAAAAAAAGAAGAAAGAAACACGGCCGCAGTATTAAAACAGCGAGAAAAGGCGTGGCACACATAGAGGAACCAACTGAATGAGCAAGTAGCCAAAAGTATCACTGCTCCTAACTGAAACAGTCATAATTATAATGTTACCACGAATGATAACGTTATGTCAGACCTTAAAAGTGAGCAGTGGACCTCTCTCTCTCTCTCTCTCTCGATTTAATATGCGATTAAATTTTAAGCTCTTTACCTTCTGTATTATTCAAAATGGACAAACAGTAAATCAGTGTATAGTCTGACCAACACAACATTAGATAGAACTACAGTTCTTTCTTATGTTATGATGAATTAGGAAGAATTATTATTATGAGCTATGGTGGAGAAGATTGCTCAAATTATAATAATAATAATAATAATATGAGAAAGATAATTCAACTCATGGCATTAAATAATATGATAATATCATCATGTCGGCCTACAGACCACAAGAAAAACTAACTCACCACAGTGTGTTATTCAGTAAGCGCTCAAGCACCAGTTAATGAGTCCTTATCTCAGTTCTAATCTCCCAGGAGTCCATCTTTCTGTATCCCAGTAAGCCAAAAAATAAATAAATAAATAAAAAACTCAGTTTGAGGTTCAATTCAGAAGTTGGCCAACGAACTTGTGACAGACTGCGTCTCTTTCGGACTTGTGCGTTTGGTTTGAAAAGCATTTTCACAGATATTTCCTGAGCCAATTGGTGGCTGTGTGTGATGCAGGCGCCGGTATCTTGAAAATCCTGGCTTTATCCGCTATCTGGTTTTGTGAAACAGCCCTCTGGTGTGTGTTTGTCAGGTGCCTATGATCAGTGGGCGGGGCTTGGCTCATACGGGAGGAACTCTGGATAAACTGGAATCGATTCCAGGATTCAACATCCACCAATCAGCAGCACAGGTGCAGCAAATGACTCGTTCATAAACCTTTTACAACCAGCTGTGGGATGATGTTGAAGTCTGTGGGGGCTTTTACATTTCACTGGTATCTGAAGCCGCTTTCACACAGAGATTCTGCAATAAACGTGGAAAGAACGTCCGCCAATACGTGTTCATTCATACTGAACAAAATATTGCAGTGTGCCAAATCAATAAAACTTGAACATTTTAGCAAAATCGGGCAGGCAAAATGCTTTTATTCTGAAATGCTCCCTGAAGCTTACGGAATGAGAGAAAGCTGTGGAGAAGGTAGAAAAATGACAAACAGCAATGGACTTTAATAGTTAGACCGTTAAATAAAAGACTGCGACTGGTAACACAACAGCTTGAAACTTCACTCCCGTAATAATCCCGGAAAATTGGGCAGCGTTAAAGCGCCTTGAGTTCCCTTATTCTACAGCTACAACCCGCTGTATTTAGCTTTGTGAGTCGACAGCAGCAGCTCGTGTTGTATGGTCAGCATGAACCCTTCTGTCGCCCTGTTACCCAATCAGCTGCAAGTATGTAAACACAACTGTATTAAAAAGTGCAGGGTGTTGAAGGCACCACCGTTTAAACTGACTTTCAGCTCTAAGAACTGAACGTCTGTTCAACGCGTAAAAAAAAAATAATCTCAACACTTTTCTCATGAATAAATTGACATCAAACCACCTCTCATCCTCTCACAGCTGTTAGTTGTTCTTTATAATGTTCAAATGTTTTTTTAAAGAAGTATATGTTGAAGTACATGGAGTTTATTGTTTTTGTTTTGTTTTTTTAACCATGGTATCGAATTTTGTATGGAGAATCCTGGAATTTCACTGACAACTAAATTTCTGGTAGATTCTGGAGATCCTGGGCTCAGTGGGCTGTTGCATTGTGGGTCAGACGGAGATGCTGGTTCCTGCAGATCGAGTCCTGTACGCTCTGCGGGACGCCACCAGCACCGTGAACAGCTTACCACTGATTACCGGTACTGAACTGGTATTACTAGCCTTATAGGAATACTACGGCAGTCCCGGCCAATTAAATAAGAATTTAAATGTTGTTTTAGGTTCAATTATCTCAAAGAAAGGAGCTGAGTCTCTGTCCGCTCTGGTGCTGGATGTAAAGTTTGGACGAGCTGCTCTGTATAAAGACCTGGAGAGTGCTAAACAGCTAGCACACTTATTAGTAAGTACATTACTTTCATATATAAGCAGCTAGCACACTTATTAGTAAGTACATTACTTTCATATATGATATAAGCAGCTAGCACAGTTTGCCTTCTGAAGATATATGCTTATCATAAAGATTTATAGTTCGCTTTAGAGCTAAAGCTTTAAAAATCTTTATAAATAACTGGCGAGACACAAATGTGTCCAAAAAAAATGATGATTTTACTTCAATCTCTCAAGTTATTTAGCAACTACTATTATCATACTTTCATAAAATGTACAAAACAATCTTAATACGTATAAACTTATACGTATATAAGTTTTTTTTCTATTTTATAAAACTTTAATATATACTTTTATCATTCTCCTTTTATGCGGCTTTTGGTCTGTAAATACGTGGAAAAAAGGATTCCACGCCAATGACTGGTATATTTAGATTTAATCAATGAAAAAACAATATTTTAATAATACGCTCTGTAAATGTCTAAAAATCCATGTGATGCTTATCAAAATGCTGGAAAATGTATATTACAAAAACATTTTTAAAAATGTAATAAAAAAAGCTTCTATTCTATTCAGCTTGTAAAGTTTAATGTGATGAGATTCTACTGTGTGTTCTGGCCTTAATGGTATAAAGTAGGCAGCTAAACATTGTGATAAATATAATTTGCCATATAACACTTATTGTTCATATAAAAATAAAAAAGGTAAACATTTTGTTTAAATGGACGCGCCACATAAAGCAGGGCTGCAGCTAACAATAAACCTGAATCTGACTTCAAAAACAACCGAAAAGATTAATCAAGTGTTAAAATTCTTGGAAATACATTTTCTGTTGATCAAAGAATCATTTAATCAACAGGTCTTTTTAGCTTTAGTGCGCGTTTGTGTAGCGTTAAATGGATTGAGACAGGCGTATTCCTTAAAACAATCTTAA
This sequence comes from Micropterus dolomieu, assembly GCF_021292245.1. Classification (NCBI taxonomy): domain Eukaryota; kingdom Metazoa; phylum Chordata; class Actinopteri; order Centrarchiformes; family Centrarchidae; genus Micropterus; species Micropterus dolomieu. The sequence goes on along the minus strand of NC_060172.1, from coordinate 1,217,815 downwards.
CTTTCTACACAAAGACTAAAGTTAACCTACTTACACGTTTGTAATAATCGTAGAACTTGATAAAAAGACATCGCAAGCACTAAAACATTACTGACATCCTCCTAGTTTTAGTGATAACTAAACCTTTAACATGCTGAACGTTCTGCAGATGATGACGATGATGGTGTGTTATTGCAGGTGAATGTAGGAAACGGCCTGGGCATGCGTACGGCAGCGGTGCTCAGCTGTATGGACGGTACGATTGGTCGATGTGTGGGCAACAGTCTGGAGGTGATTGAGTCTCTGGAGACGCTGAAGGGGAAGGGACCCGCCGACCTGATGGAGCTGGTCACAACTCTGGGTAACTTTAATTTGTTCTTCATGAAGTTAACTTGGTTATTTGGAGGTTTTGACGCATTAACTTTGAGTTTTAAATCGCTTTCCTCCCACATCTGTACGTCAGAACACGTGATGTTCCGTTTCAGAAAACATCAACTAACGATGTTTTGTGGGCGTTTCAATTAGATGAAAATAAAATCAATGACGGGAACAACAAAGCTTCCTGCGATGGCAACACACACTCACACACACACACACACAGTGTGTAAAAGGTATTGGAGGAATCTCAGTTATAAACTGCGGTTCAGTTCAACCCAAAAAGAAACCAAATAGTTTGTTTGTGCTTGACAGATCATCAATAACACCAATATTAGAGATGCACAGAGCCGATCGTGAGGACCGGTATCAGGGCCAAACCGGGCATTTTTAACGGGTCACTTAAATGGTCACATCAGACATTTGTTTATGAATTCAGACAGAAAAACTACAGACCAACATCCATATAAATATAGTCAAGGTGATCGAATTCGACAGATTATGATTTAAAACTAATAATAAAAAACTACCACAGTTTCACCCAGGGGCCCATGGTGACGTCTCCACATGTCTCTTTCTGAAACACAAAGATTTTAATTTTAATTTCACATCAGATTAAATAAATAAATAAATAAATAAAAGCAGCAAATGTTTGGTTGAGTACTAAAACAGCTTACTTTGTTTTAGCCTGTGAATTGACTTTAAAACACCTGTTACAGTAGGTAAACAGCTGAGGCTGAATTTCATAACGATATGAAAATGTTACTAAGGAAGATTATCGATAAATCTGACACTTTTTCTCTGTTTTCTCAATTGAGAGCAAAGTTGACTTATTCAAATGTCTTGTTTTGTCAAATAAACAGTCCAAAACCAAATATATTGATTTTTAATTCACATTGAGACAAGAAAGCAGAAAATCCTCCCAAGTGACAAACTGGAATCACAATGACATTTTTGCTTAAATATTTCTTAAATATTAGTTGCTTATCAGTTTTCTGCTAACAGACTAGTTGACAACTAATTAGAGCTGCAACAGATTAAAGTTAAGTAATTCAATAGGCCAGTAAACTATTTTGATACTCGTTTCGATAATCGTTTTAGTCCTTTTTTAAGCAAAAAACATCAAATTATTCTTTGTTTTGTATAATTTTAAAGTCTATGTCAAAGAGATTTTTTTCACCATTTCCCGAAATTTTAAAAGATAAAAAGTTTTAAATTAACTCTGAAAATAATTTGGAGATTAACTGATTACGAAAATAATAATAATTAGTTGCACCTCTATAGTTTGTTTATCCATTAGCTACCACCTGATCCAGGACTTCACAGCTATACTAAATACTAACTAATCATTCTTTTAAGTATCGTTTAATCTGTTGATTATTTTCTTAAATCAAGTAATTATTTGTTTGTTCCTTTGATATTTGTCCGTCATCAAAATTTCCTAAATCCCAGGGTGATCCAATTGATTCAAATGTCTTGTTTTGCCTAAAAATGTGCCAAAATCCAAAGATATTTAGTTTATTATCACAACAAAGTCAGAAGATGGAACCTGTGAAGCAGTTTTACTTTACAATGAAAATTTTTTTTTTTAAAATAAAAACTTGCAGCTTCTACAATTTGAGGATTTCCTGTTTTATGATATTCAGCTATATTAATATCTTTTAATTTTGGACTGTTGGGAAATCAGTTTTTCATCATTTTTTGACTCAAACCAAAATGAATAGTTATCTGCAGGCCTAAAATAGTTAATTAATTAACCAACAAATTGTTTCAGCTCTAAATGTGCGGCAGGAATCCAGCTCAAGCAGTAGAAGCTAAATTTAGCGTAAAATTTTAACCGTTTTTTAATATTTCTTTCCGGTATAAACACAGTAACGAGACAAACTACTCGATGATGGTAATTTTTACTGATTGATGTTAGTAAATAATTCGGTGTGACCGGCTGACTTTTACAACGACTGTTTGTTTCTTCACTCACAAACATTAGCTAGCTAGCTTGCGAGGCTAACGTTAGCTACACCAGCGGCTGCCTACCTGTCTGAAGCGCAAAGCTCCCTCCACATCCGGGACTCTGCACCAGACTCCACTCAGATTTTACGCAAATTAAACCAGGTGCAGTCAGAGCGCACGGTGAGTACTTCAGGAAGCCTGGGAAATTTGAGCTTTCCCGGCACAAACACAGAGATGGCTACAAACTCTGGTACAAAGTTCATGTTTACTTAAAAAATTATATTTATTAGGGTTCAAACCGCAAAACAAAACACGATAACTGGAAATGATGTGAATATGCTTCCTCAGGAATATGACAATCACTTCTATATATATATATATATACTGATATACATTTTGTGCCTACTTAAGTACTTTATTACTTACCTTAATCTTTACTTACTTAGCTTCAGCAAATGTATATGCATCAATACCACAACCTAAGTAATTTAAACCAAATTAACTTAACTTCTTTAGATTACAAGATATTTTTATTTTTTGATCTGTTGTTGCTTCTTTTACCAGCTGAAGAATCCAGTAAAGTTGATGATATTTAGTTAGAAGTAACCCCCTAATAATGAACATTTATTTGTTTTAACTGGAAAATTACAGCAGCATAAAAAGTCCATTCATCACTAAAAAAAGGATCATTTCTTATTACATATTTGTGTTTCAAAAATCAAATTGTTTTTGTTGCAGTTGTAAATATATGTATACGTTGCTGTTCCTGTAGGCGGTGTGTTGCTGATGATGACCGGCTTGGTGTCCGACCTATCAGAAGGCAGGAGGCAGATTTACGATGCTGTGATTGGTGGAGCTGCTCTGTCCAAGTTCCAGAACATGATGGAGGCTCAGGGCGTGGCCAATGAGAAGGCTCGGTCGCTGTGCTCCGCCCACACAGATTACTACACGGTCCTGAGAAAATCTGAGCGTCAGATGGAACTGAAGACCCCTGCAGATGGTAAATAAACAAAAACAACAACACAGAATATAAATGTTTAGGTGTGTTTTGGGAAAACAAAATTTTTGCATATTCTGTATTATTATTTATTACATTCTATATAGTATCACAGCATTAGCAATAATATTAAATATTTATGAAGTATATGTATTTACTCACCTAAATTTTTAATTACTTACGTAGTTAATATTTACTTATTTACATTTATACTGACTTACATACTTATAGATTTACATATTTTGACTTAAGAACATAAATATTTACCAAAAGTTTTATTCACATATTCATATACATTAGTAATTAACATAATATTTACTTACTCACATTTTACTTACTTCTTCTAATATGTCCTTATAAATTTACATATATGTTTACAACAGTTTTTTAAAACTAAAAATCAACACCATAATTCGAAAAATAAGCGGGAATGAGTAACATTATGTAAATTCCATCATTTCTTGTATTAAAACGTTTTCTGTTCAGCAGTGACAAATATCATTTTTAATCATTACATCTTCTATCATAAAAAAAAGTGAATTCAAAGGACCCTAAAAACCTGATTAATGTGACCGATGATTAATCGATAAACCCCGTCTCTCTGTGTCCTCCTGCAGGTGTAGTTGTGGACGTGGATGGTTTGGTTTTAGCTGAAATTCTTCATAAGTTGGGGGCGGGACGATCGAAGCCAGGAGAGCCTGTCAATCACAGCGTAGGGGCGGAGCTACTGGTGTTGCTAGGTCAGAGGGTCATGGAAGGTGAGAGGTTGTTGATGATGATTGATTGTTGATTTCGGTCTCCTGCTATTAAACTCCTGATGATGTCTGATTTGTGTGTTTTCAGGCGACGCCTGGCTGCGGCTCCATTACGAGAATCCCGCTCCGACTCCAGACCAGATCAATCGATTACAGAACGCTCTGACACTGAGATCACATGACGACGCACAAACGCAACAAACACGGACTTTAGTGAAAGAACTGATGCTACCTAATTAATGCATGTTTTTATGTTTCACTGTTATTTATTAACACATGAACACAAACAATAACAAACCCCCTGCAGAACAATGAGTACCATCATGCGATCAATCCTTCGCTAAGCCCCGCCCCCCTCAGTTACTGTTGCTAAACTATGTAGTTTATTTAAAACAGAGGTAGACAAAAAAAAGTGCAATTTTATTAGCATTCAAATATACTTAAAGGTTCACTGTGTACGTTTTAGTGACATCTAGTGGTGAGGGTTGCGAATTGCAACCAGCAGCTCTCGGTGCATTCAGGTGCTCCTCGGATTGTCCCGTTTCCCAAGTTGTGAAGTCGTTCTTCCGAGTGTGTGTTCATGTGCTCATAAGTCAGAATGTGGAATCAACATGGACGCTGCTACAAAGATGTGTTGGATTATCATTATCAGAGCAATTTAATTTCTAAATCCAACAACAAAAAACCTGAAATCATAATATTCATATTTTTATTTAATTTAGACTACCCTTGACAAAGTTTTAAATATTTGTGTCTTCTTATGTATTTGTATACTTTTCTGTATACTTCTTTATGTCTCGTGTACACTTTATTTCTCTTTTTGCATTAAAGATATAAGGACGAAAAAAATTCTGGTTATTCCGACACCACAAGAATGCACCATCAGTCACCCCTCCCTTTGCATGAGCAAAAGTTTCTGCGTTAATTTTTAAAGAACTTACTACATTTCTCAGCTAATTACTATAATGAGTAATGAAGAAAATTTAGACTTTCTTATAAATTACCTTCACTTCACATGGGGATAAATGAACACATTAATAAGAATTAGTTAAAGGGTCTTAATAATAAGCCCTTAAAATTAAAATATCTCTCAATATTCAACGCCTGATTAGTCAAAAAGGAGGAATTAAACATCTTCAGTCAGATGTTAGTTAAGTAAATAAGTTTTGTAAACAACAGAGGTGGAAAGTAATTAAGTACAAAGTACTTAAGTACAAATTTGAGGTACCTTTTTTTTTTTTTATAATTTCCACTCAAACATTTAAAATACACAACATAACTAATAAATAAAATACATAAATGGTCAATAAATAAATTTAACATTATTATTAAGCTACATATATATATATATATAACGTTATTAAAATTAGCTTCACCAGCTGCAACATTAAATTAATAAACAATAATTATGATAGTATGATGAGTACTTTTAAGTATATTTTCATGCTACTACTTTTGTACTTTTATTTCTAACAGAGTATTTCTACAAAGTAGTACTGCTAACTGGAGAAGAAGATTGTATAAACAGACAAACACACAGAGGTTTTTGTCTAAATACGAGAAATGAAACTTTATTAAACAACCTCAATCTGACAAAAAAAAAAAAAAAAAACAGACGCAAAGCATAAAAAAGTTCATCTAACAACTCGGAGCAAGTCCAAACTTTATTTATAAAAAAAACACAAACAGAAGAATGTCGTGCAGGAGTCTGTTAGTGGAAGAAGGTACACGGAGTTTCTTTTTTTATTTATCATCAGTCTCAGCTGACCCAGATAACTCTGTAAACCTGCGACTGCAAACGGGCTCCTGTAAAACAACTGGGTCACGCCGTCATCTTTCGCCCTGGAGAGAGAGGAGGGGGGTCAGAGGTCAGTGGACGACGGAGTTGAGCGGCTCGGCTCTGATGTTTCCTAAATCCAGAGTGGAGTCCGTCTCCTCGTCGATCTCCCCGATCACGGCCCTGAAAAAAACGATCGATTTGTTAATAAAATCAATCAAGTATCCGTTCAGGAAGAAGCTGCAGCTGATTCTGTTCCAAATTACTCTTAATTTGTGTTAATCGATACATAAAAACATCTGTATCAAGTAAAATTACTCAGATACTGTACATAAGTACAAATCTGAGGTACTTGTACTGAGGGAAATATTGTACTTTTTACTTCGCTACATTTATCTGACAGCTTTAGTTACTTTTTACTTTATAAATTAGGATTTTAACACACAAAACATATAAAAATCTGATGAACCTGATCTGAATACTTCCTCCGCCACTGCCTGTATCATTTATGTTCAAGATAGTTCTACCATTGCTCCGTCTGATACTGAAATAAAGCTGATGTGATGGATTGATAGGTTATTGATTATTAAACATGTGACTCACACGTTGTCCCCTCTGACGATGTAGAGTCCCAGCACCACCTGCTCCACCCCCTGACTGGAGCTGAACACCCGCTCGTGACTCTCGTCCAGGATCAGGTTGATGGTCTGATCGAAGCCCTTCAGTGTGCCCTGAACACACACACATTCACTCTACTTAAGTATTTCCATTTTATGCAGCTTTATACTTCTTCTCTACATCTAAGGAGGTAATATTGTACTTTTACTACACGACATGTGTCCGACAGCTACTGTTTTTCATCCTGTATCTCCGGGTGTTGGTTTTAAACTGCAGGATGAAGAGTTCCTTTAAGTTCTGAGAAAATCCTCCTCCAGCTGAACAAACTCTTTAAACCTCCTTGCATCAGCTGGAAAATGCATCGTCACAAAACTGAAAACAGGCTGTTTTTCTGACTGTTTAGAGACACGAGGTTCTCACAGGACAGCGACGCTTCAAACATATGGTGATCTTATAGACCATGATGCATTGCTGCAGATTAAACTACCCAACAGGATATAAAATGAGTTAAAATGAGCTCAACCTTAAACATCTGCAGCAGTAAAATGCAACAAACACATTAATGCAGCAGGAATATTAATCCAGAAACAGCAGATATAAAAGAGAAACATGTTACTGCAACATGAGTACTTTTACTTTCATACTTTAAGTACATATAGCTGATAATACATACTCATAGTTAAAGGATAATTTCTGCCCTATTTTCACATATTTTGGTGTGGAAATGACAAAAAGCTTTGAATCCGTCAGATGAACCGCCTGACGACCCCCCTTTTCCAGCTACAGCGCAGCGAGCCGGCAAATTGTTGTTGTTTGTAATACTCCCGGAAAATAACGCAGTGTGAAGGCAGCTAGAGTTGGAGAAAGGAGTTTGTTGTGTTGGATTAACACCAGGAAATAAAGTCTCGCTTGCAGCTCCTCTACGTACACAACAAACTCTTCTCTTCTGTTTCCACCGGCGTTTTCCTGCATCAACTGGCCTCTTGCGAGATTTCAGAGCAAGAATCGCCCCGAAGGAATACGTTGCGGCCGGTTCAGCCGCCGGCTGAAGCATCTACTGCACGGATTCTTTACCTACTTGTCATTTCTATGCCAAAATATCTGAAGACAGGGACCAGGTTTAAAACTACTGAAATTATTCTTTAAGTAAGTTTTGAATGTTGACTTTTACATGTAGTGGAGTATATTCAGTGTGGTACTAAAACTTTTACTGAAGTAAAGAGTCTGAATGCTTCTGTGAATAGATGGGGAATTAACTACATGGAGAGACAAGGCATTAAAAATTAACCTACATCCTTTATCTGACATTAAGTCACTCAATTAACTGACTAAAAATAAGCAAATAGTAAATTCTAATAGGGCTGGGCGATGAGGCCAAATATGTTCTCACGATAAGAAATTTCATTCGGTATCGATAATTATCAGGATAAAAGTCAAGTTTAAAGGCAGATTTTTGCTCCTGAGTGAAAGTTGAAGAAACCAGATGGATATTTGTAGTTTAAACTTTTTCTTTATGGTCAGAACAAACACTTCCTACCTCATAAATCTGAAGCACAACATTCAAAACTATTTTGATAAAGTTTTCAACAAATATGCACGAGTAAAATAAAGCAGAAGCTTTTTTCAGTCCCTTTTCCTCAACAAAATAAAAATCCTAAAAGAAAAATTGTTTGGGATTCAAATAAATTAAAGTTAATGAGGAAAAGTATCTCACTTATTGTTTTATTGCTCAGCCCTAAATTCTAAAGAGAAAACTTTTTAACTAAAAGCAACCACTGATGCATTCAGGCTAAAGTCACCTGCTAACAGAGAAACATGCCAACGTTAAACTACAACTATCCATCCAAAATAAAGTGTCTCTCTTTAGCATCAAGAGGCCAAACAGATTAAAAGATTTATTTACACTGGGGAAGCTAGAACCACCAGCAGCATGTGTGGTTATAGGAAACAGCTGATTAATCAATAAAATGACAGTTAGTTAGAGATAAACTCACCACAATCATCCTGCCGTCTGAGGTGACGATGGCCACAGTACCTGAGTCACACAAGAGTTAAAGAAACAACACTTTCCTGCACTGAAAAAGCGCATTAAATCTACTTAAATAGCCAACTACACTGCTTCAACACACTGATAAATAAACTCCCGCACAGCTAAACAGAGAAGCTACACCGCTAAACGGCTCCTAGCTCGGATGCTAACCTGACTAGCGTTTCTTCATTCATTCAAACGGGCGGTTAGCATGTTAGCTAGCAGCAGGAGGATACGGTTAATGTAGCTCTCCAGGGCGGTGGACATGATTCCTGCCGGGCTCTGCGTTTATTTATCCGGCAGAGACGTCGGTTTATGTTTCGAACCGGTTAGCAGGAGATGAAACGCAGCAGAAACGTAGCGGAGCAGCAGCAGCAGCAGCAGGTGCTAACAGCTAACAGCTAACAGCGACAACACACCGGGGAACAGACAGAACTAATCCACCAGCGATCCACCGAGCAGGCAGGCAGGAGAGGAGAGCGCCGAGCGGGAACGTCACATCCGGATTCAATTTTAACGGAGATTTAATTAATTTAACAAACTTTAGCTAAATATAATAACTTTATTACATCAACAGATCCCCCATCTGCTTTTGAATGGTTCACCTCTGATGATTGTGCCTTTGTGATTAATGTACAGTAATAATGACAGTTAAAATTACTTTTGTGGGATATTGACAGCTTTTTTTTTTTTTTTTACTTTATTGAATTGGATGGCTTGTAGGTAATGTCTACTTTATCACTGTAACGTTTAAACAAATCAAGTGCAAAGTAGAAATAAATGTGTATAAATAGGCTACTACATGATAAAAATTATTTGTCAAATTTTTAAAGTTTTATTATATTTTGTTCCTAAAATCCACCCTGAATCCAGCCTTTCTGTTGGGATCAGGATAATCCTGATTTTTTGGATCAAACAGATCCCAATCCTACAAAAAAGTTTTGAACAACACAAACTGAAGGTTTGATCTGGATCACAACCAGGATTGGATCAGGTGATCTGATCCAATTTCAGAATCCTTTTTTTCTTTTGAACAACCCATTTTCAAGATTTGATCCAATCCCATAGCCAAAATCCGATCAGATTACTTTTGAACAACTGGGCCCTGGAGACCTGCACACCTCCAGGTCTCTGAGGCGAGCAGGAATGATTGTGGTCCCCCCCCCCCCAATCCACATTTTTCCCAGAGTATATATTTTAACTGATGAGTAACAATAAACTGCGATACAAAACTGGTAAAAGGTAAATTAAAGACAAATAATAAGAAAGTATTTTATTTTCAGATATTATTTTAACATGTATAATTATTATATTGTAGTTCTATCAAATTAAGTATATATTTGTTGCAGAATGTGTTGTTTATAGTTGTTCTCAACATTAATTAAAGTACCAGAAAAGTTTACTTTACAAGTAATATTTGTTTATTGTTTATATCAGTTTATTTCTTCCATATTAAAAATGAGTATGTTGTGTGTTACTTTAAAAACAAACACGGACTCCGGTCCTCCCAGCAGGTCGTCATCTTTATTGTTGCTCAGTAGTCGTTCATACAAAGGGGGGTGGAGGAGAGCAGTGGAGCCCGACAGGACAAACACCAGGAACGTCATGCTACCAAAGTATTAAATTTGTACAAAAATACTTTACAACATCCCTGTTCCTTTAAAGAAAAATACAGTTTGGTTGGTTGGTGAAGCTACATGGAAACTAATCTGACCCACTATTTCAAATGGCAGTGCATTGTGTGTGTGTGTGGGGAGGGAGGGGGGGAGGGGGGGGGGGGGGGGGGGGGGGGGGGGGGGGGGGGGGGGGGGGGGGGGGGGGGGGCGACATCTTGCTGAGGTGAATCACTAGAGTGCAAATCCCAGCAATGCTAAACACACACACACAAACACACCCTCTAACATACAGGTACACACACACACACCCACACACACACAAAGTTAACACATGCGCACAAACAGTGTGTATGGCTTTAAATCTCATCAAACCCTCCTGAAGCCACGCCCCTCAGCTCTGTGGCCTTTTCCCATTGGTGAAACATTTTGTCTTGGCTTAGTGCTAAAATGCTAACAGCGCTAAACATCTGGCAAAGCTCTGTTTCTAGTTACCACTACCAACAGGACTTTGACTAGTGAATGTTAGCCTTGTGCTAACTGAATACTAGCTGTGATAGCCCTGTGCTAACTTTGTATTAGCTATGTCTACACGTGTTAGCCTTGTTCTAATATACACAAACCATTTACCAGTTGTGTTAACCTGGTGTTAGCCCTATGCTAACAACTAGCCGTTATAGCCAGGTGTTTGCCCTGCTTTATCTGTATGGTAAACAACTAGCGATGTTTTCCAGACGCTAGCCCTGTGATCGCTGCTTGCTAACCCTGTATTAGCTATGTTTACATGTGTTAGACTTGTTCTAATGTGCACTAACCATGTACCAGTAGTGTTACCCAGGTATTAGCTCTGCTTTAACTGTATGCTAAACAACTATTAGCAATGTTTACCAGATGCTAGCCCTGTGTTAGCTACACGCTAACCAAATTTTGGCGTGTAAGCCCTGTGTTAGCCTTGTTCAAGGTGTGTGCTAAACATACTACTTTTGTTACCAAGATGTTAGTTCTGTCATAGCCATGAGCTAACACATTTCTCTGTTAGCCCTATGTTAGCCTTGTTGTGTTAACCGTACACTGGTTGTGTTATCCAGGAGTTGGCCCTTTGCTAGCCATGTGCTAAGGTCTAGGTATGCTGGCTAGATGGTAGCCCTGTCTTAGCTAGTATTAGCCTTGTGCAGTGTGGTATGTGTAACATCTTAAGCTTTTGCTAGCCCTGTGCTCAGTGTCTGCTAGCCATATGCTAACCTGTGCTTCAGATTCAAAACGTCGCAGTTCACAAAGTTTGGGAAGGAGTCGAACAGCCAATCGCAGCTGTCCGATCCGAAGCACAGGAACGTTCGCAGAGAGCTATTGGTTGTTAAAGTCAGGGAGGGTTTCGACTGGTGGCTGGTGCTGAAGGAGGGTTCTGATTGGCCAGTTTAAATAGTGAGTTCAGACTGAGGTGAGAGCAGAAAGATGTTGACATCACTCCAAAATAAACACACACGCGCACGCGCACACACATATTTACTGTCACAGGTTTCCTGTTTAATCAGGATCTTTTTCTTTTTTCTCGTGTAACTTTGTTGTTTCGTGGTCATGAGGTGAAGGTTTTCGGGGTTTGGATGGTTTGGATGTGAACAGCGACGGGACTGAAACCGTTTTTTAATCTATTTTACATATTTTCAGGTTCAGCCGCCATGGAAACAAACAAACAGAGAAAACTGACAACAGTCAATCAAAAAACACACCGATCGATTAGCATAATAGATCACTGTTACGGGGGGGTGGGGGTGGGCAGGGAAGTCGGGGTGGGGGCATGCTTGGCTTTTACCTGGGAACTGATTGGTCAGTTTATGTGTCAAGGAGAACCAATCACAGAGAGGCAGGGACATTTTTTTTCTTCTTCTCCTGATTGGTTCCAGCCAATCAGCTGAATCTCTCAGAATTGGCATCTGTCTGTCATCCTGGCTGCCTATTGGTCGAGGGAAGAAGTGCGTTTTGGGGGGGGGGGGGCAAAGCCAAGACGAGGAAATGAAGTGGGGGGGCTTTACTGGCCTTGTGTTTAACACACACACATAACATACAAACACACACACACAGACACGCACACACACATACACACAGTGTGGCCAGTCCAACAGGTGTAAACAGTAGAAAAAGATTCTTATTGAACTGCTCAGTGTCATCATCATCATCATCTTCATCATCATTATTGTCAACATGATTATTATTTCCCTTCCAGTCTGCAGCTCGTTCATGGCACAGAACAAAAATCTTAACAGTAAACCATCTGTCTCTTTCTGCCCGTTTCATTAGGGATGCTCCGATCAGCTGATAATTCTTGGAAAATGTTAGATTTGTTTCTTATTGATCGATAAATAAAATACTTGGCTGCCTGATTCCACCTCTAGGGCTGGGTATTGTTTGTAATTTGTCGATACTTTTTTCATTCATTGAGAAATGTAAACACGTTTTCTGCCAAACTCCAGTCTAAAATTGGACAATTTTGTCGAGAGAACAATCTCAGTTTTTGATCATATCACATGATCTTCCTTAGCAGATTGAGTTTGCCCAGTTGTCATGGGACTTTTTGCATTTATTGAGTTAAAAGTTGAGTTTTAAACAGCAGCTAAGAAATGATTTTGTAGCTCCGGAACAGCTACTTACAGCTACATGGACATTGTGCTGAGATTGTTTACCAGCTGCTTTTAAGGTCAAGAATTTACATTTGATTTAAATTTGTACCTGTTTGATCAAAGACAAGGTAAACCAAAATTTGCTTTGCTTGGCAATGTTAGCTACTCAGTGCTATGTACACAAGTTTGTCAGCAAAAAAAAAAAACAGTAAGGAGGTTTGACAACCAGCCCTTATAAAGGATAAAGTAGGATAGAGGACAAAGTCTTCTGAATCTTTAGGGTTTTCTTCTGGTTTGTGCTGTAAAAACATCTGAAGCTTTGTGGTGTAAAGCAGTGACATCTGGGGGTTTGCAGGAACTGTAGGAGCCACGCAAGGAAAGGGGCCAAAGCACCACAACACCTCACTAGTTTTACTGTTTCAATCCATTTAAAGTGTACAAACACTTCACAATGGTTAGGTGTTTACAGCCATCCTTATCTAAATAATGTTTTGGGTCATTTGAGCACAATAAGGCTAGTAGCAAAACTTACAGTAGTGTGAATCCAACAAAAGGCTTACTGAAGAAGTCCTCATTTCACAAACGCTGATGAACGTATTGGTATTGCCCGCCCATCACTAACATGATCTCCAAGCATTGCTGTTGACCACCGTAAGTCTATGCTGCCGGTCACATAGTATGCTACGAGCTAATGAAAATTTTTGGATGTCTCCAAGTTTCATAAATCTGCAGGATTACCCAGCATATCAGAACCACATTCAAGCATCTTGTGATCTTCCCATCCTCCTCGATTCTTCTCCTAACCTGAACTACGCTAAACCCTCACCTTCACCCAACCATGTGTGATTTTAAACTCTTCTAAAGACTTGCTCGTAACCATAACCATCTTTATTCTTATGCCAACCCTTCGGGCCCAATAAAAGGTACTTCCTCCCATAACTCTGCTGGGATCCATCCCCCTTTTTCTTTCTCGCCGCACAGCTTCTTACCCAATTTTGTGACCGCGAGACCGAAGACAAATCAAGTCTGCGTTAAAACAACAGTTTGCTTCAAACAAAGTGCTTGTCAGATTGTCAGAATCTTTCTGACATCAAGTTCCAGTGCTTCAAGCTCACCCCAGACTTAACTGGAAGTGGACCGGACTGATGGACTGGAACTCCCAGGCCTCTTTGTGATTATTCAGACATACCAAGGTTGATGAGTTGCCTTTTGTAGCAGCATAAAATACTAATATTTAGACCAATGATTCTAACATGAAGAATATCAAGGTTAAGATTTTGTTTAAACCAAAGTGGTGGGTTTTGAAACGGTTTCTTATTCAGGAGGCTTTCTTTCAAATGTTTAAAAACACAAACCAGTCAGTAATCAATTATGGTTAGGGCGATCCCAATAACATTAACGCCTTATCGGCCTAATCGGAGCATCCCTAGTGTCCAGGGCAACCGGTCTGTCCACCAGCAGGTTCTAGATTCTGGAGTCCCATCGGTCTTTGTGCTGCTGTGGTTTTTGGCCAGTACAACCTGAAGCCACTGTTATACTTCTCGCAAGACCAGATGGACCAGGAGCCACACTTCTGGACTAGTAGAAGCAGTGGTCACGGGTCTGGTTTAGTACCCGTGGTTCTGTGACAAATAAGATCACGACCAAGTCTTAGTACCTGTAAGACCCCTGGCTGTGGCTCAGGCTTCAGTTGGACCAGTACTCATGGTTCTGTCACCACTAAAACCAGTACACATGTGTCTTGGACCAGTAAGACCATTAGCTGTGGCTTCAGTACGGTCATGGTTCTGTAGCCACTAAGACCAGAGCCCATGTGTCTTAGTACCAGTAAGACAACTGGCTATGGCTTCAGTGGATTCAGTAGCCATGATTCTCAGACCACTAAGACCAGAACCCACATGTCTTGAACCATTGGCCGTGGTTCTGGGCTAGTTTCAGTAAAATCAGTAGTCATAGTTCTGGTTCCAGTGACACCAGTTGGACCAGTATGAAGAACTGGTTCAGGTGAAAAGGTGAGGAGTTGCTTCAGTCCATCAGTGTGCTTTCAGGCTGCTTTAGCAGTTCAAAGGTCAAACTTTAGTGTTTAAGGGTCAAAGTTTATCCAGAGGGTGTGTAGCACCATGGGGGTCCACGCTGAACCAGTCGGATGGGGTTTGTTATTGTTCTTGACCTCGCAAATCCAATCTGGTTAGAACCGGTTGAATCCAGTTTCATCCAGTTTTTGTTTGCTATAAGGATTTATTATTCAACTGCCCTAACCCAATCCCCGCCCCCAGCCCGTCTCCCGGTTTGCTCCACTTGATCGGACCGCCATCCTCTCCCTGGCCGATGGAGAGCTCCGACGGTCCAAGCTCGCTGCAGATTGGCTGAGGGGAGTGGGCGCTGTTGGTGAGTCCATCAGTGTGATTGGCCAGCAGGGACGAGGAGGAGGAGGTGGGGTTTCGGCTGATGACAAGCTCCAGATGGTTAGGAGACTCTGCGATCAGCGGGACGACGAGGCAGCAGTCAAAGTCCCTGGTCCGCACGTGGTTAATCTGGAAGACAAAGAAGGAAAAGGTTTAATCTGGGGGGAGGTCAACACCCTCAACAGAGCAGTGACCGTCC
>NC_060172.1:1189930-1202403 GCF_021292245.1 Micropterus dolomieu | reverse complement strand
TCTCAGACCACTAAGACCAGAACCCACATGTCTTGAACCATTGGCCGTGGTTCTGGGCTAGTTTCAGTAAAATCAGTAGTCATAGTTCTGGTTCCAGTGACACCAGTTGGACCAGTATGAAGAACTGGTTCAGGTGAAAAGGTGAGGAGTTGCTTCAGTCCATCAGTGTGCTTTCAGGCTGCTTTAGCAGTTCAAAGGTCAAACTTTAGTGTTTAAGGGTCAAAGTTTATCCAGAGGGTGTGTAGCACCATGGGGGTCCACGCTGAACCAGTCGGATGGGGTTTGTTATTGTTCTTGACCTCGCAAATCCAATCTGGTTAGAACCGGTTGAATCCAGTTTCATCCAGTTTTTGTTTGCTATAAGGATTTATTATTCAACTGCCCTAACCCAATCCCCGCCCCCAGCCCGTCTCCCGGTTTGCTCCACTTGATCGGACCGCCATCCTCTCCCTGGCCGATGGAGAGCTCCGACGGTCCAAGCTCGCTGCAGATTGGCTGAGGGGAGTGGGCGCTGTTGGTGAGTCCATCAGTGTGATTGGCCAGCAGGGACGAGGAGGAGGAGGTGGGGTTTCGGCTGATGACAAGCTCCAGATGGTTAGGAGACTCTGCGATCAGCGGGACGACGAGGCAGCAGTCAAAGTCCCTGGTCCGCACGTGGTTAATCTGGAAGACAAAGAAGGAAAAGGTTTAATCTGGGGGGAGGTCAACACCCTCAACAGAGCAGTGACCGTCCTCTTTTTTCACGGCTCTGGTTCCAGAAGGAAATTCCCCGTTCATTTAATCCATTGGCTATAAACCATTGCGAATGACACCTTTTCCAAAGACTGCCAACCTAACGAACTGAATCCTTCTCGTGGTGTTTATTTTGTTGATATATTGTAGTTTGGTGTTTTCAGGGGCATGCTATCAGCCATGCTATCAGCCATGCTATCAGCCATGCTAGCGGCGTTAGTCTACTGGATAGATTTCCGTAAACACATGCTCCCCACAGGATGAACTGTAATAACTTCAGTGATGCCTTTATGTCGAGCACTATCCACAGATCAAAATTTGTCCAATAATTTGGTTTATGATCTGTCGAACAAATTACATTCCCATCAGCCTCAGCTGTACTTTGTCGCTAATGCTAATTAGCAAACATCAGCATGCTCACATGCTAAATTAAGATGGTGAACATGGCAACAAAGCACCACTGTGCCTGAGTGGCTGATACTCGTGTTTTTGTACCTGCAGTATTCGGTCATATGCTCGGAGGCCTCCCTGCTCTGCTGGGCCTCCCGGTCGGATGTTGCTTACGTAGACGCCGCGGTCCAGCAAACCGTCAGAAACACTGAAGCCAAAATCCTCCAGATCTGAAGCCTTCTCTAGAGTCAGCTACAAACACAAACACAGACTCTTGTTACGATCAACTACATTATTTTCCAGTCACTTTGAAGTGAGGTGTCAAAGGTCACCTTGTGGAGTTCCACTGGGTTCTGGTTTAGGATCTCATTGACTTCCTGCCTCATCTTCCTCATGGCAAAGGCTCTGCGTTGGGGGTCAGACGGCAAGGTGTTGGACCGGGCTGTCACCTGAGGAACATCACAGATATAAACACTCAACATGTCATAATATAACACTGATTAGTCAAGCATGGATGTTGGGTCATAGGTAAGACCGGGTTACCTGTGGTCTGGAGTTGCTGCGTTCCTGGAAGCTCGCCTGGCGGCCCAGTGTGCTGCGCAGGGGGGTGGGGTCATGGTTCAGACTCAGGGTGGAGCCTGACATGATGGTTGCCTGAAGACAGCCAATCAAAAACATCCAGTCAAAGGCAGTCAGGCAAAAACAGCCAGTTGGATGCATCAAAATCAGGGAGGTCAAAAGAATCATGGGAGTCCGACCTTTGACCCCAGCTGCCATGATCACACCAGGACGGGACTGGTCTCTACTGACAGATTCTATTGTTTCTTCTTCTGGTTCTTCTGCTGTGTCTGACTGATGTTGTTTTTGACTTTCTATTTCTGGGATCTACCGCTGTTTCTGAGGACTACTGACGGGATCTACTCTATAGGATCCACTGATAGGATCTATTTTTAATTTTCTTGACCAGATCTACCAACCTGATCTTTTAGTAGTTACTGGTAGAGCCGTGATCTACTGTTGTTTCTACAGAGAGGCTCCTCCCTGAGAATCACCTCGCTCATTTCCACTGATAGGATCAACTGTTGTTTCTACAGACAGAATCTACTGCTGCTTCTTCTTACAGAACATACTAGATCTAATGCAGTTCAATGACAGGATCTACTTTTAACATCTACTGCTAGGCTCTACTGACTTGTTCCAGTGTTGTTTCTAATTGCAGAATCTACTGACATGATCTGCTGTTGTTTCTATTAACAGATTTGCCCATAAGTTCTAGTAAAAGTATCTACGGTTTTCCTGAAAGGATCTACTAACTAAATTGAGTGTTGTTTTGTTAGGATTTACTACTGTTTCTATTCGCTGACCTACTAACAGGATCTACCTCTGACAGGATTTACTTTTGTTTCAACTGCAAGGATCCACTGACCTGATTTATTGTTTTTTTTTTAAATGATCTACTCTTGGGACTGACAGGATCTACCAGCTTGATTTACTGTTCTGAAAAGATCTACTAGTGTTTGCACAGAGATGAACGTCTGTTGTTTTGACTCAGGGTCTTCTCCTTTTTCTATTGACAGCTACTGAAAGGATCTACTGAAAGGATCTACTGAAAGGATCTACTGAAAGGATCTATGGCTGTTTCAGGATCTACTGTTGTTTTACTGACAGGATCTACTGAAAGGATCTACTGAAAGGATCTATGGCTGTTTCAGAATCTACTGTTGTTTTACTGACAGGATCTACTGAAAGGATCTACTGAAAGGATCTATGGCCGTTTCAGAATCTACTGTTGTTTTACTGACAGGATCTACTGAAAGGATCTACTGAAAGGATCTATGGCCGTTTCAGGATCTACTGTTGTTTTACTGACAGGATCTACTGAAAGGATCTACTGAAAGGATCTACTGAAAGGATCTATGGCCGTTTCAGAATCTACTGTTGTTTTACTGACTGGATCTACTGAAAGGATCTACTGAAAGGATCTATGGCCGTTTCAGAATCTACTGTTGTTTTACTGACTGGATCTACTGACAGGATCTACTGAAAGGATCTATGGCCGTTTCAGGATCTACTGTTGTTTTACTGACTGGATCTACTGACAGGATCTACTGAAAGGATCTATGGCCGTTTCAGAATCTACTGTTGTTTTACTGACTGGATCTACTGACAGGATCTACTGAAAGGATCTACTGAAAGGATCTATGGCCGTTTCAGGATCTACTGTTGTTTTACTGACTGGATCTACTGACAGGATCTACTGAAAGGATCTATGGCCGTTTCAGAATCTACTGTTGTTTTACTGACAGGATCTACTGACTAGATTAGTGGCAGATTTACTGACTAAGGCCCAGATCAGACACGTTTTTTGCAGTGAGAGGCGCAAGTAAACTGACCAGTAAAGCGCCCGACGTCATTCGCGTTTTTTCCATTGTCCAATTCAATGAATGGAGAGACGGGTCCTCAGTTGTGCTGACAGAAGTTTACAGTTGCTGGGATTGTCATCCTAAAATAAGCCTTAAACCGACCATCACTAAGATAGGAAACTACCAGCGGTGTCTCCTCTTTCTGAGGGTCTCCTGTGCCCACACGGATCTCCGTTTCCCCGTCTCCTGCGTGTTTGTACATCGCTCACACTCAATGCCAGAGCAGGCGCTCTGCGTTTGTCTGTTTTAATAAAGCAGATGTTTTTAGCAACAAAAGACACAGATCTACTGTGGTTTGAACTGGTTTTGCTTATATTTCTATTAACAGATTTAGTGAAAGGATCTACTTTCGCTTTGGCAGGAAGGATCTTTGAATGTGTCTACTGGGATACTAAGGATTCTGTACTGTTTCTACCGACAGACTTAGTAAAAGGATCTACTGATAAGGGCTGCTTTTGGTTTGATTGAGATCGAGTAGTTTCTATTGACCTGACGTACTGCTCTTCCTAATGAGTAGATGACATGATCTATTGTTTCTTTACAAGAATCTACTCTTGTTTCTATCTGTTCTTATTGATGACAGTGTCTATATTTTCCCCAAGTCTTCTCACATCACTTAAAAGAAACCCACTTCTCAGCCAATCAGAATCAAGTACTCATCAGACGCATGCATGACGTGACAGATCTGCTTCATGACTGGCAAAACAAACTACCCATCAGGCCTTGCACAAGCTCTCCCAGCATGCCTTGCTCAAACTGCCATGCCCGGTGCAACATGACTCTGCCACGTGATTGGTCAGAAGCTGGGTGATGCCACTAAAATGTCACAGATGACGTCACCATGGTCGGTAGCTTGCTGCTGGGGTGCGGTTAGAGTCACATTCAAAAACAGCTAACATGTGTGATGTTTCACAACGCTAAAAGTCCGTTACAGAGAGGAGAGGACAGAAGGAGAGTTAGTGGTGGAAAGGGAGGAGGATACCAGACTGAGGAGGTGTGTTTCCTTCCCAGACGCCTGGAAGAGAAGGAGTCATTTCTCTTTTCAGCTTCACTCCATTTAACACGTAGTTCTACTGTTACTACTAGTACCACTAAACTACTACCACTACTTACTGTAGGGCTGGGCAATAATTCACTGTAGTTTTCAAAGGAATCATTTCGTAATATTATCACACCGTGTTATCAGTTTACGTTAAGATTTTCAAAATTAATTCAATATTAATCAGTTATTAACTTTTCTGTTTGACGTGTATGAAGAGTTCAGTCGGATGCGATGCACACTGAACGCAATTTGTTGAATTAAACATAATTTTGATTTGAATTTTTAAGGTCATTTTGAATACATTTGCTAAATTGTGATATGTACAGGAGCGTCTAAAAAATTTAATAACATGGAAAAGTTCATAAACTAATGTAATTTAATTCAACTTTCATATATTCTTTATAAATTACACATGAAGTGAATTTCAAGTCTTTTTATTTGTTTTAATCTTGATTATTACGGCTTACAGAAAACACAACTTCAGTATCTCCAAAAAATTAGAATAAAAAGAATAAGAATTTATTATATAGAAATGTCGTCCTGCAAAGCTGATTAACTCAAAACACCTGCAAAGTTTTCCTGAGCCTTTAATCTCTCACTCTGGTTCTGATGCTCAGAATGAACTTTTCCACAATATTTTAAGTTTTTTAGATGCACCAGCATATTGATGAGGGCTACAACTGTGAACAAAAACAATTAAGTGTTCAATCTGTAATCATCTGTTCAAATGAGAAGGTCTGTGTTCCTAAAAACCCTCTGTTCGTCTGTTTGCTGACTTTGTATTTTGTTTTTATAGGACCGTGACAAACTGGAATAATTCATCCCTTAATTTCCGTCTGATAAAAAATAACTTTTCCTTCAAAGAGAATTTGAAGAGACATATTTATATATATGACAGACTGAACAGTAAGACTCTTCATTTGAAATCTTATTATTTTAAATATATTTTAATCAGTATTCCATCTAATTTATATGTCCAGTGGTGATGAGCTTGAATTGTATATGAATGATTTAAATTGTGTATATTGAGGTGGTTTTATTAATTCAGTTCATTGTAATGTGTTATGTACATTATGTAATTTGTGGACCCCTGGGTGATTAGCTGACTGCTATGGCATCCACTAATGGGGATCCTTTAAATAAACAAACAAACAAAAAATGTCACTCCAGTAAAAAATGAATAAACACATATTCAAAACCCAGAAAATACAAAATATGCCAAATATATACAAGGTTAACGGTAAACATCATAAGCGTCTCATATCTCAAGTTGCTTCTTTGTGACTGCATGATTTTTGCCGTGCAGTTACAAAAACAACGAAACACTCTCGAGACAAAACAGAACAAGAAATTTAAACAGTATTTTTAAGAAATGTTCAATGATTAAATTTATGAATGAAAAAACAGTCTTTCATTCGACTGAAAGTCACAAAATGCAAAACACTGTGTTGTTTATTGTTTCCACCGGGTACCAAAGTTTTCATCAACAGTTTGTCAAAGTGTGATTCTGCCTCTGATTTACACTGTTATTACTTTTATTCAGGCAGAGTTCTTGTACGGGCGCTTGTGTTTAAACAAAATTTAAAACTTAAGAAACTTTCTTTGTTTTGTAGAAAAAGATATAAATCTATAATTTTCTAATAAAGTACGGAAAAAGGATTTGTTCTGGTAGAATTTGTAATTATCCCCAGCCCTACAGCTTC
Organism: Micropterus dolomieu; assembly: GCF_021292245.1. Taxonomy (NCBI): domain Eukaryota; kingdom Metazoa; phylum Chordata; class Actinopteri; order Centrarchiformes; family Centrarchidae; genus Micropterus; species Micropterus dolomieu. Next base: position 1,196,113 of record NC_060172.1, on the reverse strand, counting down.
TTACTAATACTACTATCCCTACGACTACTAATACTGCTACTACTGCTTATACGTCTAATAGTAGTAACTGTAACGGTACTACTCACCTCCAGCTCTCTGAGGATGCCGCTCTGGCCGCAGGTCTCCAGATCCTCCAGAGCCTGAGACCAGAAGTTCTCCTCCTGGTCCGGTTCTGTCCCATCATGCCCCACAGTGAACCTGGCGTAAAGGTCAAAGGTCAGCCAATCAGAGAAGAACATCCCGACTGACACACACAGAGGAGGGCTGGTGACGGACAGGTCATGCTGGTGAGAGCTGTGTTTTAATTCGACAGGTGAGGAACATGTGCAGTGACGACATACGCATCCAGGTGTATGTGTCTGTGAGGCAGGGGTCAAAGGTCACCAGGTGAGGTCAGAGGGGCGACAGGGGACTGTGTTCAAAGGTCAAAGGCCAGTGTGGTACCTGCTGTCAGAGATTAGACCGCTGGGCAGATTACAGGCTCTGCAGACAGAGACACACTGCTGTTACTGCTGTTAGCTCACCGCTAGCAGCTCCCACTGACTTGAGTGAGAAATGCTAACGCGCTAATGTTTGGGGAAATTTAGAAGTGTGGAAATTAGAATCGTTACCTTCCAAGAAATCAAACACATTTATTGTTTTTACGTTGTGTTATCTGCTCAGGCGCTGCAACTCTTACACCCCCACAGACTGTATAATTAGAGCATTAAAGAGCACTATTTATGAATCTAAAATGATTTTACTTTGTATTGATATGAAACTATGTCCTAGATAATTCACCTGTTGGTGTTTTTTGTATTTTTCTATTCTATTTTTTCTCTAATGTGTATTTTCTTATCTGTTGTGTGTAATCTGGAGCTGCCGTAACAAGTGAATTTCCCCAGCGTGGGATCAGTAAAGTATATCTTATTTTATCTTAATTGCTTTGATTTCCTGATTATTAACTTTATTTGATGTTCTTCTTATATATGCTCTCAGTGCGTGAATCTACTTTACAGTTTCTTTTGCACTGAAAATTCTTATTTGTGAATGTGAGATATTATCAGGTATCTATTTGTTTATCGGCACCCTTGTGATCAATCATCTACCTGCCCAGTTTTTTAAAGTGAAATAATTGTACCTGTTACCCTGTTGTTATTTCTGATCTCTTTAGTAGTTATTTAAACAGATAAAAATGTGAGTTTCCCTTCTCTCTCTCACCCCCCAAGCGGTGGGCGGTCCCAGTCGTCGTCACTCAGACCCAGATCTGACAGCGGATTGGCTCTCTGGCGATTGGAGGACGTCGACTGGCTGTTGGTTGTCTTGGCGTTGCGCCACTCGTGGAAACTATACGGAGACGACTGAAATGGTGGAGCTAAACAGAGAAATATTTTATTACTACAGTCATTTAAACCTGAAGGTAAAGGTCAAGGGTCAGAGGTCAGAGGTCAGTTTCCTACCTGGGGTGGTGAAGCTGCTGTCCATGTTGGATCCGTCCCAGGACTCCACAGCGCTGTCCACTGACGGCAGCGTGCTGAACGCTCTCTGGCTTGACAGAGGCGCGACCATGACAACAGTCTCCTCCTCCCCGTCCTGGTTCTCCTGGTCCAGCCCCGCCCCCGGGCCCAGGCCTGGACCAATCACACAAGACTTCGGACTCGACACTGAAGGGAGATAAAACGTTCTCATCATGCAGTTCCCTGAAACTAAACTAAACTGAAGCAGAAATAATCAAATCCAGTCCAAAGAGTCCGTCACTTCATTAGAGTCAAGATGGTGGAACGATTGGTGGTGGAACAAGTTACATAAGACATACCTGTTACAGAAGTTGCCAATTTATTAGGAACACCTTGTAACAGTCACCTAAGACGGCATTCTTGTATAAAAATTGTGATGGCATGATGTTCATTATTTTCCCCTCACATGTTTTAGTGCTGTAGGTTATATCAGTGGGCTGTTGTGTAAACACAGATTGTAACGTGGACTCTTTATTATTGTTGTATTATTATTTATTCCGTCATCATTGGCATCTATGTTAAAAGGAAGTGGGGAAGTGATGTTTTTTGGTAGGTGTATAGAGCGCGCAGACAGGCGAATCAGTCTGCGTTTCGTGGGCTCTCAAAAAAAGAAATATAACCCTAAATGTGGAATATATGATGGAGGATGGATAACCGCAAGACAACCTGTCATCTAAACAGACTGTGTTGAGACCTCTGGGATTACTGAACTGCAACGACTCGCCATGCGTCACCCTGGTATCACTGTTTTGAGGATTTATTCATCGTATGACAAGTTAACAACATTTTGGGAAATATGGGATTTAAGGGGGTTTAATGCTGGTGAGCCTTGATGTACATAAATACACATGTTTATTTCGTTATTGCACAATTTTTTTTAAGATTATAATTCAGTTATTTTGAATTGTACTGTTCACAGCAGGTATCAGACCCGTCCGTTGCATTATTCTTGAACTTGTCTCATAGATGTGTTGTTGAGGCTGTAGTTTATTATTTCATTGCATTATACTGATGCATAATTTGTTATATTGATGTAAGTCAGTGTGTGTGTAAGTGTGCATACGTACGTTCTCCCTGCTTCTTGATCTTCAGTGTGACCGTCTCTCCTGCTTGTTGCAGCAGACTGATGGCTTCACTGAGAGGTTTCCCCTTCAGGCTGCTGCTGTTGATCGCCAGAATACGATCGCCTACGTGGATCGCACCGGTCCTACAGAACACAACAACACAACCACCACACAGAGAAATATACATACAGCCAGGGTTAGTGCATCCTGCGGAGCTTTTAAGCAATTTGAATATTGTGGTATAAGTTTACTATGAGCACCAGAACCAGACTGAGATTAAAGGCTCAGGAAACCTTTGTAGGAGTTTTGATTTCCATGAGCTGTAAGCTACAATCATTAGGATAAAATAAAAACCTTTAAATATTTATGTGTTTTGAATCTAGAATATATGTAAGTTTCAGTTTTTGAATAAAATTACAGAAGAATTTTCAAAAAAACATTTTTTCGATGCACCTGTAGAAAAGAAAACAATAAAAGCTTATTTAAAACAGCATCTCAGAGCATTTTAAATAACACATTAAAATAGAACTACATTTACAAACATTTAAAATAAAAGTAAATAAAACATTTAAATTGCAAAGAAATTAAACAAATCTGACAAAAATTATAAAAACAAAATTAAACATAGAGTAAAATAGAAAATACAAGTAAATAAATCATTATTATTTATCATCAACAGCAGAGGGCGACATCCTCCACCTGTCTCTGTCACATCTTATGTTAAACCACACTACTGACATTTTACAGAAAGTTTATTTCCGTGTAAAATAAAACCAGTGGGGAGTCTTCTGAGTTTTGGATGAAAAACAGAAAAGAAGGGAGGCTAAGTGGTCGACTGGTCGTCTATCACTCTTTCTTTAACAGGAGATACCTTAAAGTTACCTGGTTACTCGACTACTTCTAAACGTCCCTTTAATTTTTGACAGTTTCCAAAAAGTTATTACATTATTAAACTTGTTATAAACCTGTTACTAGCATCTGTGGTTATTAGATCAGAGGTTTTTAAGATTGTTTATAGAAGCATTTTAAGAACATACAATAATGTAATGGTAATAGTGTGTGTACCTCTCAGCCAGCCCTCCCTTGGTCAGTGAGGAGATGATGATGGGGTCGAAGGGCTCCTCGGTGCCTGAGATGGTGATTCCCAGCGGGCCTCCGTACCTCTGCAGTTCCACCGTGTAGATGATGCTGCCGGACACTTCCTGTTCATCTGAAACGTTCAATAAAGATTCATTCAGCACTGTTATGGAAGAAAACTGTGTCCTCTTAGCTTATTATTATTATTATTATTATTATAGATATATATGTATTGTGTTTTTTTATCCTTAACCTTTCCTTCTTCTACACTCTGTCCACATTTACTAGGGTTTAGTTCAGAGCTGTGAGATTGTTTTGGTGTTTTCCTCTCTTGTTGTTCCTCTGCTCTCCTGGAATGATCATTCAAGGCTGAGAGAGGATCTCTGTTCCCCAAAACACAGAAACCTAGACTGTGTAAATGATGATGCATCCCTTTAATCGGGACCAGATGCCCGAAGCCAGCAGGTCTCTGGACCGGCTGTATATGTGTTGTAGTACTTTTTCCACGACAAGTACCAGGTAAATTCAGAGTACCTGAGCACGCGGCACGATGCTGTTGTGGATTTACAAAAGTTTCCCAAACATGTCAGGCTGAATTATCAGGAAGAGGATAGAAATTTTGTAACCGACCTTTAAAATGAAAGCAAACCCTGATGTTAAAGGGTTAAAAAAAGTCTGTAGGAGGTTCTAGGTGATAATGAAGATGTCTTAAGGGTCCTTGATTAGTTTCTAGATGTCCTTGAAAAGATTTTACCGGTCCTTGGGGAGCCTGATGACGTTCAAGGCTTCACTGAGAGGTGGTCCTTGAATATATTCTAGGGGTTTACGTAATTTGCAAGTGTCTCTTCCATGTAATGAGATGCATACTTTCCACATTACATGTTTTCATGTTCATTTGTTGGTTTTCCTGAGAGAGAAAAGAACCAGGACGGCTAAATCTGAAGCTAATAAAGACTTTAGGAGATAAACTGACCACTAGAGAACGCAGCTTGTGGTCAGTTTAGCATGTTGAGGATTTAGTTGTTTCTTAGATGTTTAAGAGAAGCTCCCACAAGACAAAAGGAAGAGTCCCAGAAGATTAATCTGCTCTGATGCAAGTAAAACAATGCCGGGTTCAGATTACAGTGTTTCTATCATGTTAAGAGTCTCTGTGTCAGATCAGGCGATTACAAAGGGCATAACTTTATGATGTTTTGACATCTCTCATTTGACGAACACGATCTTTGTGTTGCGTCCTCCCTCCTACTGTGCCTCTGATTGGCTAACCGTACCAACGGAGGCAATGAATACTAACCAGTCAGGGGCAGAGTAGTCGAAACACAGGCACAAAAAAAAAAAAAAAAGAATGTGCCTTGAGACTTGACAGACACACTTTGGCTCCCACCAATCATAACTTGCCGTCTTCCACAAACTGTGTGATGTTATCAGGAAGGAGGTCCTAGGGCCGACTTCCTGGAGCACGTACGTAAACAAACAAACGTCCGAAGCAGTTTCTATGATGTTGGGTTAATTTTGTGCCCTGTCAAAGAACTTCCACTAAAGTGCTTGTTTCTGACTGACAGGTTTTGATTATTATTACAAGCACCTGAGCCACCAGACTCCCTTGATAAAAATAGTAATTTTACATCTCTGGTCTACTGTCGCCACGATCGGTTAGTGTTATTGTGAGACAAAAACAACAAATTCACACAATAACACTAACTAACTAACCAACCAAGGAATCGTTGAACCAGCATCTTCCATGTTCTGAGAGGTAAAATTAAGTTTTTTATAAACGGACTCTGGTGGCGTTGATGGGAGCGATCCAGTGGCTTTAAGTTCCACTTCTCTTTGCCATGTTTACAGGTTGTTTACAGGTGTGCTCCTATTGGTCAATGTCACGTCATGGGATTTGTCGTACTCGGGCAAGAAAAGGCCGGAATATTCAACAAATTTCTGTTGCGTGGGGTCATCTGCTGTCCACTATGAGTCACTCCACGGGATAAAACCATCAACTGTAGTGCCTGACGGCCTCCGTCTGTCGAGTCGGGCTGATTTAGTCTGAACCCGACATTATGCAAAGAGGAATGATTATGCAAAGAGGTGGAACTGTGAAAAAGGGGAAAGGTCACATTCGCTTATCTTTCTTTCTTTAGTCTTTTCAGAACAATACAGCCACTATCACACACATCCCGCTTCAGACGCCATGTTTGGCTACATTCTTGTTCCTGGAAGTCTTAGGTCTTGAAAAACAACGAAAGACAGAAGCATTGTGTACTTTATACCTGAGTTGTCTTCATCTTTTCGGATCTTCAGTTTGACGAGCTCCTCACACTGCTGAAGGATCTGAACGGCTTCCTCCATGGAGCAGTTCTCCACCCGGATGTTGTCGATGGCCAGCAGCTTGTCTCCCAGCTCCAACGTTCCCGTCCTGAAAGAGAAACAAAGCATGAACACGCACATGTTATTTAAAAGTTTGATCTCCCAGATATACTGCGATGTTTCCTTACTGTAAAGTAAACAGATGCAACCTGCTCGTTTGTGCTTTAACTCACATTTTCTGCTTC
>NC_060172.1:1187842-1189830 GCF_021292245.1 Micropterus dolomieu | reverse complement strand
ACACTAACTAACTAACCAACCAAGGAATCGTTGAACCAGCATCTTCCATGTTCTGAGAGGTAAAATTAAGTTTTTTATAAACGGACTCTGGTGGCGTTGATGGGAGCGATCCAGTGGCTTTAAGTTCCACTTCTCTTTGCCATGTTTACAGGTTGTTTACAGGTGTGCTCCTATTGGTCAATGTCACGTCATGGGATTTGTCGTACTCGGGCAAGAAAAGGCCGGAATATTCAACAAATTTCTGTTGCGTGGGGTCATCTGCTGTCCACTATGAGTCACTCCACGGGATAAAACCATCAACTGTAGTGCCTGACGGCCTCCGTCTGTCGAGTCGGGCTGATTTAGTCTGAACCCGACATTATGCAAAGAGGAATGATTATGCAAAGAGGTGGAACTGTGAAAAAGGGGAAAGGTCACATTCGCTTATCTTTCTTTCTTTAGTCTTTTCAGAACAATACAGCCACTATCACACACATCCCGCTTCAGACGCCATGTTTGGCTACATTCTTGTTCCTGGAAGTCTTAGGTCTTGAAAAACAACGAAAGACAGAAGCATTGTGTACTTTATACCTGAGTTGTCTTCATCTTTTCGGATCTTCAGTTTGACGAGCTCCTCACACTGCTGAAGGATCTGAACGGCTTCCTCCATGGAGCAGTTCTCCACCCGGATGTTGTCGATGGCCAGCAGCTTGTCTCCCAGCTCCAACGTTCCCGTCCTGAAAGAGAAACAAAGCATGAACACGCACATGTTATTTAAAAGTTTGATCTCCCAGATATACTGCGATGTTTCCTTACTGTAAAGTAAACAGATGCAACCTGCTCGTTTGTGCTTTAACTCACATTTTCTGCTTCACACTTCAAAACACATGACCTACAAAACACAACACACACAATCTCACTCACACACACACATGCTGGCCTGGGCTGTTTAACCTAATTAACCAACCACCTCCAAACAGCTGACCGAGCTTCAACACAGCTGACACTCTGTTTAAAGGGTCACTTCTATTTTTTATTCTATTTTTCTACCTTTCGACCTGTTTTTGTGTCTGCAAAGTACATCCACTAAAATGCTTGTTTTTGTAATTGAAAGGCTCAGATTGTTATTAAAAAAACTAACCAATCAAGGCAGTGATTTCCCAGAGAGGTAAAATTACTATTTTTGTCAAGGGAGACTGGTGGCTATGGCTAGAGCGATAAAGTGACTGTTAAACAAACAGGATCTTACTCTTTAAAAAAAGGTATCTCTCTGTTGGGATCCTTTTCATAATGTCATAAGACACTTGGGCCAAAAACAAGCACTCTAGTTGACGTACTTCAAAGGGGAGCAGTTGCCTGCAAGGATTAAGTGGCAGCCCTGTTTCACTGCTGCAGATTGCAGCATGCTCGCTCAATACTGGACCAAATAAAAAAATGTTGCCCACATAAGCCACAAATACACAAAAACATAGGAAAAAACAGTTGGAAATTAGTCAACGTTTAAGTTTACAATTTCTACCATTGTTTAATACATAGTTTATGTGTATGAGATGTGCCATCAAACGCAGCTATTGTAAAAAGGTACCAGTTTTATGCATTTGAGAGCATGTGTTGTGATACTGTAGTGAGTATTTGATTGTGTTTTAGAGTGTGTGAGTGTTAGAGTGAGTGTGAGTGTGTGAGAGAGTGTGAGAGTTTGAGAGAGTGTGAGAGAGAGAGAGTGTGAGAGAGTGTGAGTGTTTGAGAGTGTTTGAGATTGTGAGAGTGTGAGTGTGTGAGAGAGTGTAAGAGAGTGTGAGTGTGTGTGAGGGTGTGAGAGAGTGTGAGTGAGAGTGTGAGTGTGTGTGAGAGTGTAAGAGAGTGTGAGTGAGAGTGTGAGAGTGAAAGAGTGTAAGAGAGTGTGAGTGTGTGTGAGAGTGTAAGAGAGTGTGAGTGTGTGAGAGTGTTTGAGATTGTGAGAGTGTGAGAGTGTGAGTGTGTGAGAGAGTGTAAGAGAGTGTGAGTGTGTG
>NC_060172.1:1186558-1187822 GCF_021292245.1 Micropterus dolomieu | reverse complement strand
TGCCCACATAAGCCACAAATACACAAAAACATAGGAAAAAACAGTTGGAAATTAGTCAACGTTTAAGTTTACAATTTCTACCATTGTTTAATACATAGGTTATGTGTATGAGATGTGCCATCAAACGCAGCTATTGTAAAAAGGTACCAGTTTTATGCATTTGAGAGCATGTGTTGTGATACTGTAGTGAGTATTTGATTGTGTTTTAGAGTGTGTGAGTGTTAGAGTGAGTGTGAGTGTGTGAGAGAGTGTGAGAGTTTGAGAGAGTGTGAGTGTGTTTGAGAGTGTGAGAGAGAGAGAGTGTGTGAGAGTGTGAGTGTTTGAGAGTGTTTGAGATTGTGAGAGTGTGTGTGTGAGAGAGTGTAAGAGAGTGTGAGTGTGTGTGAGGGTGTGAGAGAGTGTGTGAGAGTGAAAGCGTGTAAGAGAGTGTGAGTGTGTGTGAGAGTGTAAGAGAGTGTGAGTGTGTGAGAGTGTTTGAGATTGTGAGAGTGTGAGTGTGTGAGAGAGTGTAAGAGAGTGTGAGAGTGTGAGAGAGTGTGAGTGTTTGAGAGTGTGTGAGAGTGTGAGAGTTTGAGTGTAAGAGAGAGTGTGAGAGTGTGTGAGAGTGTTTGAGAGTGTGAGTGTTTGAGAGTGTGTGAGAGTGTGAGAGTTTGAGTGTAAGAGAGAGTGTGAGAGTGTGTGAGAGTGTTTGAGAGTGTGAGTGTTTGAGAGTGTTTGAGATTGTGAGAGTGTGAGTGTGTGAGAGAGTAAGAGAGTGTGAGTGTGTGTGAGAGTGTGAGAAAGTGTGTGAGAATGTGAGTGTTTGAGAGTGTGTGAGAGTGTGAGAGTTTGAGTGTAAGAGTGTAAGAGAGTGTGAGTGTGTGTGAGAGTGTAAGAGAGTGTGAGTGTGTGAGAGTGTTTGAGATTGTGAGAGAGTGTAAGAGAGTGTGAGTGTGTGTGAGAGTGTGAGAGAGTGTGTGAGAATGTGAGTGTTTGAGAGTGTGTGAGAGTGTGAGAGTTTGAGTGTAAGAGAGTGTGTGAGAGTGTGTGAGAGTGTTTGATTGTGTGAGAGAGTGTAAGAGAGTGTAAGAGAGTGTAAGAGAGTGTGAGTGTGTGAGAGTGTGTGAGAGTGTGTGAGAGTGTGTGAGTGAGAGAGTGTGTGAGAATCTGAGTGTTTGAGAGTGTGGGAGAGTGTGTGAGTGAGAGAGTGTGTGAGAATGTGAGTGTTTGAGAGTGTGTGAGAGTGTGAGAGTTTGAGTGTAAGAGAGAGTGTGAGAGTGTGTGA
>NC_060172.1:1184973-1186458 GCF_021292245.1 Micropterus dolomieu | reverse complement strand
TGTGTGAGTGAGAGAGTGTGTGAGAATGTGAGTGTTTGAGAGTGTGTGAGAGTGTGTGAGTGAGAGAGTGTGTGAGAATGTGAGTGTTTGAGAGTGTGTGAGAGTGTGAGAGTTTGAGTGTAAGAGAGAGTGTGAGAGTGTGTGAGAGTGTTTGATTGTGTAAGAGAGTGTAAGAGAGTGTAAGAGAGTGTAAGAGAGTGTGAGAGTGTGAGAGTGTGTGAGAGTGTGTGAGAGTGTGTGAGTGAGAGAGTGAGAGAGTGAGAGAGTGTGTGAGAGTTTGAGTGTTTGAGAGTGTGTAAGAGTGTGAGAGTTTGAGTGTAAGAGAGAGTGTGAGAGTGTGTGAGATTGTGAGTGTGTAAGAGAGTGTAAGAGAGTGAAAGAGTGTAAGAGAGTGTAAGAGAGTGTGAGAGAGTGTGAGAGTGTGTGAGATTGTGAGTGTGTAAGAGAGTGTAAGAGAGTGTGAGAGTGTGTGAGATTGTGAGTGTGTAAGAGAGTGTAAGAGAGTGTGAGAGTGTGTGAGATTGTGAGTGTGTAAGAGAGTGTAAGAGAGTGAAAGAGTGTAAGAGAGTGTGAGAGTGTGTGAGATTGTGAGTGTGTAAGAGAGTGTAAGAGAGTGAAAGAGTGTAAGAGAGTGAAAGAGTGTAAGAGAGTGAAAGAGTGTAAGAGAGTGTGAGAGTGTAAGAGAGTGTGAGAGTGTAAGAGAGTGTGAGAGTGTAAGAGAGTGAAAGAGTGTAAGAGAGTGAAAGAGTGTAAGAGAGTGTAAGAGAGTGTGAGAGTGTGTGAGATTGTGAGTGTGTAAGAGAGTGTAAGAGAGTGAAAGAGTGTAAGAGAGTGTGAGAGTGTGTGAGAGTGTGAGAGTTTGAGTGTAAGAGAGAGTGTGAGATTGTGAGAGTGTGACAGAGTGTGAGAGTGAGTGAGAGTGTTTGATTGTGTGAGAGAGTGTGAGTGTGTGAGAGAGTGAAAGAGTGTAAGAGAGTGTGAGAGTGTAAGAGAGTGTGAGAGTGTAAGAGAGTGTGAGAGTGTGTGAGATTGTGAGTGTGTAAGAGAGTGAAAGAGTGTAAGAGAGTGTGAGAGTGTGTGAGATTGTGAGTGTGTAAGAGAGTGAAAGAGTGTAAGAGAGTGTGAGAGTGTGTGAGATTGTGAGTGTGTAAGAGAGTGTAAGAGAGTGAAAGAGTGTAAGAGAGTGTAAGAGAGTGTGAGAGTGTGTGAGAATGTGAGTGTGTAAGAGAGTGTGAGAGAGTGAAAGAGTGTAAGAGAGTGTGAGAGTGAGTGAGAGTGTTTAATTGTGTGAGAGAGTGTGTGAGAGTGTGTGAGAGTGTGTGAGAATGTGAGTGTTTGAGAGTGTGTGAGAGTGTGAGAGTGTTTGATTGTGTGAGAGAGTGTAAGAGAGTGTAAGAGAGTGTAAGAGAGTGTGTGAGAGTGTGTGAGAGTGTGTGAGAGTGTGTGAGTGTGTGAGAATGTGTGAGTGTGTGAGAATGTGAGTGT
>NC_060172.1:1166035-1184953 GCF_021292245.1 Micropterus dolomieu | reverse complement strand
GAGTGTAAGAGAGTGTAAGAGAGTGTGTGAGAGTGTGTGAGAGTGTGTGAGAGTGTGTGAGTGTGTGAGAATGTGTGAGTGTGTGAGAATGTGAGTGTTTGAGAGTGTGTAAGAGTGTGAGAGTGTGAGAGTGTTTGATTGTGTGAGAGAGTGTAAGAGAGTGTAAGAGAGTGTAAGAGAGTGTGTGAGAGTGTGTGAGAGTGTGTGAGAGTGTGTGAGTGTGTGAGAATGTGTGAGTGTGTGAGAATGTGAGTGTTTGAGAGTGTGTAAGAGTGTGAGAGTGTGAGAGTGTTTGATTGTGTGAGAGAGTGTAAGAGAGTGTAAGAGAGTGTAAGAGAGTGTGTGAGAGTGTGTGAGAGTGTGTGAGAGTGTGTGAGTGTGTGAGAATGTGTGAGTGTGTGAGAATGTGAGTGTTTGAGAGTGTGTAAGAGTGTGAGAGTGTGAGAGTGTTTGATTGTGTGAGAGAGTGTAAGAGAGTGTAAGAGAGTGTAAGAGAGTGTGTGAGAGTGTGTGAGAGTGTGTGAGAGTGTGTGAGTGTGTGAGAATGTGTGAGTGTGTGAGAATGTGAGTGTTTGAGAGTGTGTAAGAGTGTGAGAGTGTGAGAGTGTTTGATTGTGTGAGAGAGTGTAAGAGAGTGTAAGAGAGTGTAAGAGAGTGTGTGAGAGTGTGTGAGAGTGTGTGAGAGTGTGTGAGTGTGTGAGAATGTGTGAGTGTGTGAGAATGTGAGTGTTTGAGAGTGTGTAAGAGTGTGAGAGTGTGAGAGTGTTTGATTGTGTGAGAGAGTGTAAGAGAGTGTAAGAGAGTGTAAGAGAGTGTGTGAGAGTGTGTGAGAGTGTGTGAGAGTGTGTGAGTGTGTGAGAATGTGTGAGTGTGTGAGAATGTGAGTGTTTGAGAGTGTGTAAGAGTGTGAGAGTTTGAGTGTAAGAGAGAGTGTGTGTGTGAGAGTGTGTGAGAGTGTGTGAGAGTGTGAGAATGTGTGAGTGTGTGAGAATGTGAGTGTTTGAGAGTGTGTAAGAGTGTGAGAGTTTGAGTGTAAGAGAGAGTGTGTGAGAGTGTGAGAGTTTGAGTGTAAGAGAGAGTGTGAGAGTGTGTGAGAGTGTGAGTGTGTGAGAGAGTAAGAGAGTGTGAGTGTGTGTGAGGGTGTGAGAGAGTGTGTGAGAGTGTGAGTGTTTGAGATTGTGAGAGTGTGTAAGAGAGTGAAAGAGTGTAAGAGAGAGTGTGTGTGTGAGAGTGTGTGAGAGTGTGTGAGAGTGTGTGAGTGTGTGAGAATGTGTGAGTGTGTGAGAATGTGAGTGTTTGAGAGTGTGTGAGAGTGTGAGAGTTTGAGTGTAAGAGAGAGTGTGTGAGAGTGTGAGAGTTTGAGTGTAAGAGAGAGTGTGTGAGAGTGTGAGAGTTTGAGTGTAAGAGAGAGTGTGAGAGTGTGTGAGAGTGTGTGAGAGTGTGTGAGAGTGTGTACCTGTGTGCGACGCTGCCTTTCTTGATGTCAGAGATGATCAGAGGATCCCCTGGTTTACGGTTGGAAGGAGCTGCGGGCAGACAGATGGTTTAAGAGATGATTTCACACAAAGAAAAGCTCAAACAGAATGATTTAGTTTGTTTACTCCTCGGGTTGATGATTAAATGTTAAAAATGACATCAAAGCAGGTGAATTTTATGCAACACACAAATGTGTCTCACGACAATGTTTATAATGCGTGAGCATATATTTATGAATGGAAATTTTTTCTAACCATCTACTTGAATGCTTTGAAGTAGAATTTCTAATGCCATTTTTTCCTCTTCTACTTTCACTTTGTTTGTACTTACAGCTAATGGTGATTCCCAGCTCCACTCCGGGTTTCTTTGGGAGCTTCACGTGAAACGTTCCTGAACTGGGGACAACTGACTCTGTGAGACACAAAGAGAGACGAAGATGGTGTCACACCGTGACAAGGGAACGTTTTAAGTGAAACGAAAGGTCTCAACACAGAGAGCCATTCCTTTCTGTGGACCACTACAGACCCTTATTTCAGAAAAAATAAAAATTAGTTAATGTTGGTGCTTTTATCTTGTTTGGATTGTGCCCTGAATTACACACGTGATGTTTGTCAGCTTAAAATATCATTTTGAGTGATGTGATGAAAGGATTAGGAGTCGTTGGATTAAACACATCCGGTGAGATGAAGTTCATTGAGCAGTTTCACACAAAACTAAATGTTACTTTAATGTTTTACTGGATACTGCGACCTTACTGACTTACAAAATTATTTTTTAAATGAACAAATATTGTGTGTGTAACTGTTACTCACTTATTTTGTAGTGAAACATTTAAATGATGAGATATCTTTATTAATTTTCTTGTCGTCTGCTTACTTACACTGTACTTATACCGAAGTACAAATTTGAGGTGCTTGTACTTTACTTGACCTCTGTCACTACATTTCAGAGGGAAATATTGTACTTTTTACGCTAATACATTTGTCTTACAGCTTAAGTTACTTTTATTTTACAGATTAAGATATTTTACACACAAACATATGAATATTTTATAAAATCTGATGTTTTGTTATAAAGTAAGTTTATGCAAGTACAACTGAAACAATTAGTTGACTGACTGGAAATTAATTGGCAACAAATTTGATGGTTCCATCTTCTTTAAAATGTGAAGATTTGATGCTTTTCTTTTTAATGATTGTAATAACTGTGAAGGTGTCACTTTGGGCTTTGGGAAACTGTGACCTCAGAATATTTACAAACCAAACAATCAATTGACTTAATGGAGAAAAAAACATCTAATGAGATAATATATAATAGTACAACAGTCACGGGATATTTCTCTGCTTTGAGTACTTTTAATACTTTAGTACATTTTCCTGATAACACTTACATATCTTTACTTAGGTAACATTTTGAATTGTATTTTTACAGTGTGGTATTATTACTTTTACTTAAATAAAGGATCTGTGTCTCCACCACTGACTTTTGTGGCGTAGTTTTGTTTGATGGGATATAACTGAGCACTTTACTTTGGTCTGTTTTGCTGCAGCCAATCAGTAGCGAATGACGTGTTGTTTTCTGTATTAGCCATTTACACTTTTCTGTTTCTGTTTTCAATTTTCATGTATATAATTATATACATCCACCTACCATCAATCCTTGCCACCAAAAATCAAAACACCAAATGTATTTTAGTCACTGAACAAATGAGAAGCATAGGCAGCACATGGTGTCCACATACTTTTGGTCATGTAGTGTACAATGTGAGTGCTGCTTATGTCAGCTGTATCCCGTGATGTCTCACACAGTAACTGTGTCTGTGAGTCACCAATGAAAACAACGTAGGTGGTTATTTATACCAGCCGGAGGATGTTACACTGACAAAGAGTCTGACACTTTACAGAGAGACACCAGAGAAGCAGACTTAAACACAGACAGTCAGCCAAAACAAGACAACATCAACACTAGACTGTTGGTTTGTCTCAAAACCGTAGAAAATATTTGTTGATGACCACTTTTGAACGTCGAAAGCAAATCCTGTGAAACTTGTGTTGAATAAAAACAAAGCAATAACGTGAAAGTTTTATTACATTAACTGTGTATATGTGTGGAATCAAACTGCAGTTCAAATGTACAGATTGTCTTCTTCTGTGGTTTTAAAAATCCAGAAAATTAGACAAGAAGCAGCAGCAAAACAGCTGGAACAAACTACGAGAACATGCCGTGAATTTATAAAAAGCTAAGCTAACTTAACATTATCAAGGGCTGAGGATGAATAGCTAACGTAACGATTAATGCAGCCGGTCAACCATCTAAATATTCCTCTAGGTGTTCGATGAAGAAATATTACTGTGTAAATTTTATCTGATGTTTCAGGCGGGTTCAACGTGAAGAGAAACAGTACGCTGCGATGATGGCCGACGTGGAACGAGCGGCTCTGTGTTATTTTTTGCTACACATGTCTGTTCAGCTCAGTGGCTGTGTGAGGTTTTCTCTCTTGTAAATGCTCCGTATTTGTATAGCGCCTTTCTAGTCTTTGCGACCACTCAAAGCGCCATTCACACACATTCATACACAAGCGCTTAAACACCAGGGGCAATTCAGGTTTCAGTAACTTGCCCAAGGACACTTCAACACGCAGCCTGGGATTGAACCGCCGATCTTTTGATTAACAGGCAACCCGCTCTATCTCCTGAGTCACTTCATCTTGATCTTCTGGCCACATTCATACAGAATTTTTATTTCTGCAGTCTGTGATCTGTCACTGTCGATCCTATGATGTGTAAACTAAAGTTCAAGGACGAGTTTATAGATGCTTCAATGAGTAATATGTGGAGAAGTGCTCAGTAATGAGGGTTTGGTTTTAAAATGGGGTAAACAGGTATCTCCAAGCGAAACATTTGCTGTCCAAACGTTTTTCTTTTTTTTGAAAAGAAGAATCCTTCAAGATGTGTAGATTCAAAATGGCACAACATACTTGTGTGAATCTGGCTTTCCAGTTCTAGCATACCTGAAAAACCAAGTCATAAATACATTTTATATACAAGGTTTGCTTTGCCCTTTATCTGTTTAGTTTGTAAATATTTGATGTATTTTTGTAAATTTGGGTCCCAGGAGGGACCGAATGGAGGGAAACACAACTGTGTGTGTGTGTGTGTGTGTGTGTGTGTTTGTGTACCGGCCACGTCGAACTCAATCTCCAGTGTGAGCTGAGCAGTGATGGACGAGTCTCTGAGCAGCTGATTGGTTTCTTCCAGAGTCGAGTCTTCAGTAGGAACTCCGTTTATAGACAAAATCCTGTCGCCTATCTGCAGGATACCACACCTACACACACACACACACACACACACACACACACACACACACACACACACACACACACACAGGTTAGAGTTTCTTACACTGATATCTTCCTTATAAATATAATTGAGTTTTCCTTTTTATTTCTTACTTTTTGCTGCTTTTTTATTTTTTTTATTTTATTCTAATTTATTATTAAAGCATTAGAATATATTTTTACACATTTTCTGCAAAATGGAATAATGACAATAAAGCTGAACCTTGAACCTTACAGGATAGACAGATGAGAAAGGTTTATTATAAGAAACAAACATAGTAAAATTAAATTAAAACGTATTCAGAAGATTTATATGAAGTTCTGAGAAAATTAAACAAAAATAAGACGTCATATAATATCATAATAGTAAAATAAATACAAATAAAAATTACTACAAAAATACTATTAAATTATTAAGAAATACTAAACTATAGTAAAATAATTAAACCATTATATTTACTTTAATGTAAAACACTGATATCTGTCACTCTACATACTGTCCACATCTACTGTGTCACTATACATTTATTATTTATTCATTTATATTATTCTGTTTTCATATTTTTAATTGCTCATTATTTTGTTCCCTCTTTCTAAATATATTTGTTATTTAAACTGGTTCTTTTTTACTTTGAAAAGCTCTTTAAGCTGCATTTTATGTGTATGAAAGATGTAAAGTGTATTATTTGTACGTAGTTTTAATATAATTACCTTTCAGCCGGGCTGTCGGGGTCGATGTAAGCGATGAGCGGCGGCGAGGAAAGCGTTTCTGTGGCGAAGACTCCGCCCTGCAGCTGCAGGCCGAACCCCATGATGCCGTCGCCTACCAACGCCACCTCTGTGGTTTCTGTGTGAACCACCTGACCGGCGAGACCCACGGTGCTGGACGCAAGAGACACTAACAGACCGAGACACAGAAACACAATAACAGGTAATAAACGAGACGCGTTAAATGTTCAGGCCACACGCTGGATTTAATTTGTGTCTTCGGGCAGGGGTCTCCTGTCTGGCTGAAACTCCTGACTTCAGGCTGAAAACTAAAGGTAACAGAGCTTTTTCCATCAGGGCCCCGAGGCTCTGGAACAACCTACCAGAGGAAATAAGACTGTCTGAGTCAGTGTCTTCTTTTAAGTAGTGCTGCAACTAAGGCAAGGAAAGTTTTTTTGTATAGCACATTTCAACAACAAGATATATTCAAAGTGCTCTTACATAAAACGTAAACGCAATATAGGGAAATTTAAAAAAGACATTGAAATAACATTTTAAAATGGAAAATAAAAACAGGATAAAACAGGACAGTAGAAGTTACAGTGCAGTTATTGATCTACAGCCATAAATTTGATTTATTTAAAGGCAGTAACACGGCAGCAGCTCGTTGTTGAGGGTAAATCTACATACAGAGGAAGCTGTGCGTCGTGCGTAAAGCCCAACAGGACTGTTTTATCTGTCTCTCTCTGTGCATCTCAGAAATGATTGCTGAATAAATAACAGCTGTGAGCTGCTGAGTGAAAGCCAAGATTAGTTTAACCGGCGACATTCTGTTCGTGGACTCACCGTCGGACATCGCTATAAAACACATGAAACAGGCTAATTTCAACAACAGGATACTGTTTATATATCAGAATCAATTCAGTGATCATCTGACGTAGTAGTCCGTAGTCTACATTTGCTCTGCAGAGATTAAATACGCTTTTAATGCACCGTTAACGGAAAGTGAAAGTTAGTCGAAGATTCTTATGCATCGATGGGCGGAGCCTGATTCGACTGTCAATCTCACAGGATCATTTTGCTCAACGTCTTATTTTACATAGAACTACCAGTTTTCTCCCAATAGGTTAATATACAGCCTGTTACAATACACATTTCAACTTTTAATGCTGTAAGTAAACAGGTAAAAAGAAAAAAAACTTTCAATAAATGTGCGTAAATAAATCCAAAATTGTAACCCTAACCCTGGGGCATCAGTGCGCATGTGTAGGTGTAGTGTTTATACAGTCTATGCTGTAGTCTAGTGGGAGATGAGGAACATTTGCTGAGGAGACCGAGCCCTGCCACTCACGGACACACAAAGAATATTTTATCGTTTTTAAATCACCGGCTACTTGAAATAGAGACCGGTGAATGACAGGTGAGAGAGAGAGAGAGAGAGAAAGAGAAAAGGGTCAACAATAAGCGTCAGTTTAGCTGAAAACGTACAGTGTAAGTCGAATGAATAGAGACTGCAGCTCTGCAGCTTCTCCAGATTAAAGCGGAGCCACCTTGTTGCCGGTTTGTGAAAGAGCGATACAGGCTGCTTTCCAACACGGCCAGCAGTGCCATTAGCAGAGCAATAAAGCCTTTAACTGAAAAGGTATTTGCCTTATTTTCTAAATGTTTGCATCTGCCCAGCTCTGTGACTGTGACAACCGCCCGACACCAGGGCTCTTCTGCGTAACTGCGCGCACACAGCCTGGATGACGGCTCATTTAATGGAAAATGTGGCTAAATGATTTAAAGTAGGCAGACATCCTCACTACTGTCTTCAGGTGGGCAATAAGTAACAGCAGCACTAAAGAAAAGTCTGTAATATTCAGGCACTTTGCTGCACCAGCCTCGAGCTAACTTTTTTTTTCTCCCTTAACTTTTTTCAGCATCACCTCTGTTGTGTCGCATTTGTCTACATCGCGTTTCAACGCTTTATTGATGTCAGATGTGGAGTGTGTGACTGATTGACTAGTCACTCGTAGTAAACTGCCTCGGCTATGAGCCAAGTCCGAAATCGCCGGAGAAAAGTGGGGGGGACATGTCACCCCCTGCACATTAAAATGATTAGAAGTAGTGCTATTTACCCTTACATAAAAGACCACTGTAAAGAGCAAAAGACAATCCTTTTTCCCTGAATGACAAGAGGACGGTTTTTCATTACTAAGGCCAGAGAAACTGTCACAGACGAAACAGTTTGATGCCCTTTCTGATCTCTTGCGTGTATAAGAAAAGGTTTGCATTTATCTTGGACCTCGTTTGTGGCCTTCTCTTTTTGCCCTTTATGAATTAGTATTTGGATTACACATTTATTGTTTGTAAGATTAACAAGATATATTGTTTTATTTTACTTGTGTTTTATTTATATAACTATATAACTAGAGCAGGGGTGTTGCAGCCAACAGGCTGAGGAGGGAGTTGCCTTAAAAAAGGTGACATGGGGTGATAATGCAGGGGCCAATCAGTCTGATGGTAAAACCCTGTGAGCCAATGAATGTTTGAAAATGGGTGAAACTCCTCCTGCCTTTTTCTTTATTTAAGCTGCAGACCCTAGAGCTCACAGTATTCTTTTTTGGGAAGACCTCAGCTTACAGCTCTCTGTGTGGGCCAGATTAGTGTACCCTGATGTAAAGGGGAAGTATCCTATCGCCTGATTTTTTGTGCACAGTGAGAGCTCAGTATAGCATTTTGATTAGATAGATAGAATAAGTGAGACTTTGGGTCCTAGAAAGAGATTTCCTCCTTCCTGACTGCTGAGTGTTTTAGAAATTAAAGGTGTCTTTAACAAACCAGCAAAAACAGGCTGCCATGTGCAGGAGTGACCTTCCCCAGTAGAGACACTGAACATACAGTAATTAACTAACGATTGTACCCGGCTGTAATTGACCCTTCGCTAAGCCCCGCCCCCTTACCTACTGTTGCTTAGCAACAGTCTATTACTGCAGTCCCCGGAGAAATATTGTCAAATTAGTTGGAAAAAGCGATCTCAGAAAGAAGCAGACAGTTTCGCAGTTGCATTATAGATTTGAAGGTTGTATTCAGGCTGTCAGACTGACTCAAACTGACGTGAAAAAAATGAAAGATAGAGGCTAAAGCCTACCGATCACACAGTACAAGTGAACCACCGCATCCCCTGACGACTGAGACAAAAGACAACGATATGAACACTGTTCCTGTACAGCTGCTAGGCCTCTGTTCATTATTACAATCATTAAAAAGCAGAACAGCAGGACTTTATGACGTTACATTCAGTAGGAAGTTAGCAAGCGTTAGCTAACTAACATTAACATTAGGAACAACCCACAACTGACATTTTTCTGCATTTATTTTAGGTTTTGGAAAGAGAATAAATAGTACTTCTCCTTTCAACCTCTCTGAGTAGCGACTGTAACTATTACATGTGGCCCAGGAAGAGCGTTTGACCATATCTTAGAAAAATACAGCCAAAAAAGCTAGAAAACGACTCCTTTTGCATTAGAGTCAATGGAGCGCAGCCATTAACATGTCTGACCTCAGTTAGAGCGAGTCCTATGATTGGCCAGCTGTGTATTCGGGGCGTGGCTTAGCGAAGGGTCAATTAAGGTTACTTTAGAGTAAAAAAGTAGGCTTGTCTCCCTGGTTGTGTTGGGGTAACCTGTGTTACCTGAGTAGAACAAAGATTTCTTCCCTAAAAGATGCCGGGGGGAAATGGTCGTTTTCTGATGCTGAACCAAAGTCACTGTGGGGCCCGATGTTATTATAATGATTATAATTACTAACATTACTATAAATATCTGTACCATTATTGATTCGATCTGTACCAACATTACCTTTACTGTCTGTACCTCTGTGTGGATATTGTGTAGGCTGCTACCCCCTACCCCTCTCGCTCTCTCTCTCTCTCTCTCTCCTTCACCCCCAACCGGTGGAGGCAGATGGCCGCCCACCCTGAGCCATGGTTCTGCTCGAGGTTTCTGCCTCTTAAAAGGAAGTTTGTCCTTGCCTCTTTTACAATAAAGTCAAATACAGTAAAAGTTTGTTTTCTTGCATCAGTGACTTTAGAGAATGTCTTCATAGATCACAACCTGATGACACATAGAAGTGGTCGACAATGGGCGGCCCACGGCACAAAGTTACTTTGATAGTGGCAAAAAAAAATTAATAATTATAGCGGCTGGTGCTGAAACAGATCTCAGTCATGACAGCAAAAGTTAGTCACATAATCACTTCCACTTAAGTGATTGTGCCGACAAAATAAAAGCGCGAGAACATTTTTGCAGCAGTACTTTATGTTAGGGCTGAACGATTAGGGGAAAAAATCTAATTGTGATTTTTTTCAATGAATTATAGATTCTGTAAATGTTGGATAATGTAAGTGTATTGCCTAATGTGAAAACCGTGTAATCTGTCTTTTACAGTATACTGTAGCATACTACTTTCAGCACTTCTAAGGTGATCTTAAATAAGTATCTTGCATTGTTTGTTATTAGATTCACTGATAAAATGAGTGTACTGTAAGTTACAGTACTTACTCGTAAATAATTTTTCCGGATGGCACGTATTAATTTCTTAGAGGCATATGCAAGTGAAATACTGTAGAGCCCTGCATCATCCGTCCTTGACCCCTCGCGCTGCTGCTGTTCTTCTTCTTGTTTTATTGGCGGGTCATCACTGTTACAGCTAATGTTCTACATATTGCCACCTGCTTTACCGGAGAGAAGCGTAGCAAATATTTCAAATACGCACAGCAGGTTTTCTATAAAAAAATGTTTTTTAGTGAGGTTGAAAGGAGATTTACCGGAAAATATTTAAACAGGATAACAGCGGGATAGAACGGTAAAATACGGGAGAACGCTGGGGAAAAACGGGAGGGTTGACAGGTACGACGGTAGCGTTTAAGTTAAATGCTAACATCTCACAATTACAATGCTAACATGCTGATGCTAACCAGGTACAATGTTTAGCATTCAATCTATGTTGAAGTGATGACAGATCAAAGTGTGGACAGAGTAGAATAGTATCAGTGATCTGAGAGCCACAGCCAGAGGTCAGAGGTCAGACTCACAGGAACTCTTGAAGTCCTTCTTCTTGCCCTTCCTCCTCATCAGGGTGCCCCGTGGACTTGTGGGATACATGTTCCTTGGCAGGGTGCTCATGTTCAGGGACGAGAGACTATAGGCTGACATGGAGCCAGGAGAGAACGAGTGGCTGAGGGCTGCAGAGAGAGAGAGAGATGATGAGCGGGGGTCTCTCTCTCAAAACAACACATCAAACTATAGGGAGAGGGAGAGAGAGAGAGAGAGAGAGAGAGAGAGGAGGACGTACGAGGGTTGTTTGTATGGCGGTTGTGCGATCTGGCAGCTGATTGGTCGGGGTGGTACGTGTTGTAGTGGTAGGGGGGAAGGATGGGGGCAGAGCCTCCGGTCTCCCAGGGAAGGGGGCGGGGACTACGCTGCACCTTGACTGCACGCGCACACACACGCAAACACACACATACACACGGGAGGGTTTTAGGTTAAGACAGAAGGAGAGGTCAAAGGTCAGGTAGCTGCCTGTCTCACAGCTTTACAGAAGATTACATCTTATTTATGTAATCTCTTATATGTGCAGTTTATTATGTTTTTTTTATCTATTTATTTGTTTGTGATGAATTGTATTCTGTGTGGTCATGCGTTGAGGGCCCATCGACTTATGGGGATTAACACACAGGGTGTATTTATACTGTGCTGTGGTGCGTTCAGGGCCAGTTGGGTCTGTTGTGTATGTTTTTATACCTTGATGTGGTGTGTTCAGGGCCGGTCTCACCTGGTGTTTGTGTGTGTTTATACTGTGCTGTGGTGCGTTCAGGGCAGACTGGCCTGAGGCCTGAACTACTGCTAGAGGACTGATGGACACACAGTGCTTTATATCTCATGGTGACTTTATTAAGATGACATCTACTGTATGTTATATGTATTTACGACTAATATTTATTTATTTGTTTTATGATGTGTATTGAATACTGTTTGCAAACCAACTTGCCCATTTGGGGACAATAAAGACGATCAAATCAAATCAAATGCTATTGTGGTAAGAATAACTTAATTTCAGCTGCAACCCAGTTGAAAGCGCACATGGCAACAAGTCAGGGTGGAATCTAAAAATATTTCATCAAGTGACATCTATTAATAGCTCTCATCATTGAGTACAGATGTGGTGTGTAGTCCAATAGCCCTATTCATGTATAAATCATAACCATGAAGATAAGCTGCTCAGAGCAGTTTAGAGACGCAGCATCAATGACAGCAGACCTCGGGTGTAACATTTATATCTTTTGTAGTACGGGTTTATTTAAGAAGAAACACCCAACGTCACAAAGTTACTCCTGAAGTAGTACAGGCATCTGGTCTGTGTGGGTTTATACCGTGCTGTGGTGCGTTCAGGGCCGGTCGGGCCTGGTGTTGTGGCAGGATCTCCATGCGGACGGTCTGACAGGATACAGAGAGCAGCTGAGTGGCTTCAGCCAGAGAACAAAACTCCATCGACTTCCCATCGACGGACAGAATGTGATCGCCTGCATGAAGAGCACCACACCTACACACACACACACACACACACACACACACACACAATACATCACACATGATCAATTCCACACAAAGAGGTTTACAGATTTGTAGCTGGGTTGCGATATCGGGGTCAGACGTCAGGTACCTGTCTGCTATGCTGGCTGGTTTGACCTTGTCGATGATGATGACCTGCTTGTTGCAGAACATGGAGGTGGACAAGGCCACGCCCAGACTGGAGCCCGTCGCCTTTGCAACCTCCACCAGCAGCGGCCCCGACGCCGTGGCAACGGAATCTGACAGACGGGAAACACAGACACACAAGTTTTTGCTTTGTTATTATTTTACTTCATATGGGGGTCCACACGGTTCAGTTCTTGGTCCTGTTTTATCATAAGTCATATTATTCACATTAATCATATTTCCGATCATTCTTATGCAGATGATATTCAACTCTATATATCACTTTATTCTGACCACTTCCAGAAACTGATTTAGTGCGTTGACCAAATTAATGTCCCAAAACGTTCTTCATCTCAGTAGCAACAGTGCTCGACTGCTGCAGTTTTTATTTTGTTTTTTTTTTATCAGAATTGCCTCAAGATTTGTCTAAATGTTCACATTTTCTTTTCCATCTCCAAGTTTGTTTTCAGTTATGTTTGTAAAAAAGACGTGTCTTGGACTTGTGATTTACTTCGGCACAATTTATTGTACAATATTATTATGGATTAAATTAACAATTTAATAGGTGTATAGAACATCAGAATATAGAGAATAATACATTTTATGGCCCAAGGGAACGTCTTCAAATAGGTTTTTAGTTCAACCAACAGTCCAAAGATTTTCTATTTACTTTAATACAAAACAAAAAAGTAGAAAATCATTACAATGGAAAATCTGAAATCGTCAAATTCTGGGTATTTTTGCTAAAAGAATTACACAATTAATCCATTATCAAAATAGATGCTGATTCATTTTATTTTAATCGATTAATCATTTTAGGTCTAGTTGCTCATACTTCTTAAAAACTGATATTAGTTCGAGAATTAACCACAAAAGTCAGTACCAGAGAGTTCAAACTGACCCATCACGGAGACGTCGTACTCGAGCAGCAGCGTGGCTTCCTGCCCGCACTGCTTCAGGATACTCATGGCCTCTGATAGCGTGCTGCCGTGGAGACGAATCCCGTCGATGCTTAACAACCGATCACCCGGCTTGACGGTTCCTTCTCTGCAGAGAGAGAGAGAGAGAGAGAGAGAGAGAGAGGATAGTTTCTACAGAGGCCCCCGAGGGACAAAAACCCTTCAGACACACAGGGAGGTCAGAGGTCGCGCACCTGTCAGCCGGACCGCCAGGCCTGATGGTTGTAATGACGATGGGGCGAGACTTGTTCCTGTCTTCGTGGGCCCCACCTGCAAACACACAGTCATGTATTGATTTTGAAAGCACACACAGACGCACAGACACACAGGCGCCGAGCCCCTCTCACCTCTGATGACGAAGCCGAAGCTGTTTCCTTCTTTGTGAAGCGTGACTTCAACGTTCTTGAACATGACCCCTGACCCCTGTACCGCTGCAACACACCAGAACACCAACACATCCACATGACCTCTGACCTTCTGCAGCTTTAACAACACACTGAATACACTCTCCCTACACAGTCCCTCCAGAGTTTCACAATGTCAACTATTAACACAAAATTAAAATATATTTTCCTGCAAAACTTTGTCACACATCATCAAACTCACTTCCTTGTTTAGAAGACACAGCAGACGTGTGATACCAACATCTCATTTGCGTGCAAAAATAAAAGCAAAGGACCGTGAAAAACAGTATCCAGATGTTCTTTACCAAAGCCGAGGAAACTGTTGTGGTCCAACATAAAAGGAAATCGTTTATTGTCAAACACTTTTCCAAAACATACGCAGAGATGTCAGATGAGACAAATCACTGTGACACAGGCTGTTACATCCCGGACCACTGCAAGAGCTGACAGAATCAAGGTAAGCTGGTTTAAATATGCGGACAAATAACGTTAACGTTTATCAGAGTGTTTGCAAGACACTGAACTGTGTGTGTGTGATTTAAGAACACAGTTTTGGAATAAAAAATAAAATATTTTTGAGAAAGCTTTTTCAAAGAAGCAACAAGATCCCCATCTACTTTTGCAGTTTTTACTTATTTCCATAATTCCATTGCAAAAAAAACACCCAAGAACACAAAAAAGGTCTGCGAAATCCTGGAGGGACTGTTTCTATACGCTGCAGTTGTACTTATATTTCTAATAATATCTCTATTACTACTGGTGGCATAACTCACAGACGGGTGGTAGCTCGTACTCGACCTCCAGGACGACTCTCTCCCCGACGTTCTTCAGCAGGCTGATGATCTCATCGTGTCTGAACTTGGCGAGGTTGATGCCGTTAACAGCACGGATGTAGTCTCCCACGTTCAGCTGGTCGCTCCTGCACAAACAGTTTAAAACATCAGCTACAATGTCAAGTCAATGAAGTTATCTTTTTCAATAGTAAAGCCTAAGATTAAATACCCAATGTCAAATAAAATCAACATGTTGAAAAGACAGTGGCTAACAGCAGGCTTGAAGTCTCCTCTAGCAGCATGCCTGGATTAAGGAACAGCCAGGAGAATATTAGGCTGCGATCCGACACATTAGGTAACAGGGGTCCACAAGTTTGGGACCAGACCCATGAGTACAATCAGTAAAATTTTAAATCAATTCTAAGATTAGCCAGTGAAAGGAGGCTAAGATAGGGGTGATGCACATCTTGTATTCCTTAAGGTCCTAACTGCAGGCATGCAGATAAAAGTATGGATCCAGGTGGAGGACAAAAAATATATTGGATTTAAGTGGAGAACGCAGGACTGCTTCACGTGCTTGACTTGAGCATCAAAGCTGACCTCAGAGTCATATAGAGTCACTGCAGAATGTTCTTGGTGAATATGTGTTTGTGTATATATGCATAAAAATAACTGTATACTGTATATTGTTTTCTTTTGCATGGAGGAACTATAATATACAGTACAGACAGAACAAGATGTGTCTGAAAAGGTTTATGAAATCTCTCCATTACACACAACACAAAATTGTGTTACAATACTTAAATAAACTAATTTAAAGGGTCCTTTTTAAAAATGTTTGTTTATGTTATGTGTTTATGTAGAAAAACAGTACTGGCTGATATATTGTTATTAAATTTTTTTTAAACTAAACCATCAACATTGGTATGGGTCAGTGCAATCCAGTATGGATGGGCCTGTAATAATTAAATTCAACATATATGAGTAGCAGATATGTGTGATTTAAATGGCTAGTTATGCACATTATAGGTGAAAGAAAGATGTTCACAACTTTAAAGCACATTTAAACACATTTAACATGATTTCAGAATGATGTGGTTGTGATTCGAGAACCGGTACAAAATTTGAACCATGGACTCGTTAAGACCCGTGCGTTTGGATTCTGCTTCTCGGTTTCTAACTATCTGCATATTTCAGCTCCTGATTGAACTGCAGTGAGCATTTTACAGTCCATAAACATGTCTCTTATCTGCCAGGTCAACAAAGCATGAAGAAGAGAGTGCTTCTGTTTCTAGTCCTGGACCATGGCGGATCGCAGCTAATGCTCCAAAGTTTGGCTTAGCTTCACCAAAAAAGAGAATGACACAGCAAAATGCATCAGCTGCAGTAAGGAGGTTTGGTGCGAGGAAGCAGCTCCGACATGACGAAGCGTTTACTTCAACACAGCGTGAATCTGAGGGAATGCACTGTGTTCAACGTGTCGCGCTCTCCCAGCTACAATGGCGCCCCAGATACAGCTAACGCTAACAGTAGCAACACCTCAGGTACAAAACACAGGTGAGCTGACGTTCACCTTTTATACTGAAGGGAAACGACTGATGTCTACAAATGATTCAGTATATATTTTTCTTAGAGACGAGTCTCCAGAGACGCCGCTCTGGAGACTCCTTTCATTTTAGCCGTGAAGGGGAAGAGGAGGAGAAGGAAGAGGATGACGAGATCTGTGGTGAAGGAACCAGAAGCGAGATTCAAAAAGAATCGGAGAAGACACAGAAAAGATGTGATGTAGAGCAGGTTAGAATGTGATAAAAACACTAAAAGATTAAAAGATTAGAAAATAATAGACTAGCCCACGAGACAAAACAGACTCAGACAGAGATCCGTTACCTGGCAGCGATGCCTCCCTGTCGTAGGTTTGAAACCCGGGGCTTCCCGTCTTTGTCAATGCCGCCAGAAACCGTCAGTCCGAGCGTCGTCCCCTCCTTCTTCATCAGCTCCACCACCGTGCAGCCCCGAAACTCGTCTACATCACACCAAAGGATACATAATGTGATTTTACTGCATAACTGAACTCTTTCATTTCATCCAGTTTTAGTTATTCCATCTCTCCCTCTTTTCTATCCCTACACTAACTCTCTCTCAGCATGGAGAAATAAAATAATAATTTAGTCATCTCCAAAAAAAAAAAAAGGAGAGAGAGAGAGAGAAGTGAAGTCATCTTCTATTCTTTGGTCCATCTATATTTCATCAAAGGGCTAAAATATTCACCAGCGGGAGAAAAGGGAAGAGAGAGGGAGATTTTTCACAGCAGACTTGGTACAATCTGGTGTGAGCTGCCCTCAGGTGATAAACCAGAAAGCAGGATTTCATTTAAATGTTGTATTTAATATTAATCAGGCAGGGTTTCGTCCTCTTTCATTCAGACGTCTAATCTTCATGACCATTGCTGTCTTCTCCTCCCTCATCTTCTTCCTCCACAGAAGGCTTTCTGAAGAGCAGCAGCTTTTCTAAAACATCAGCTCTGACTCACAGTCTGAAAAAGAAAACCCCCAAAATCTTCTAGTCATCTAAATGTGAACCAGTTTCCTGCAGCTGCGAAGGAGAAACTTTTGAAAGTGTTACTTCAAAATCTGCTTTCACACTGAAAGATGCTGAATTACAAAAAAGCTTTTTTCAGAGGAAAACAGTTTTGTTAAAGCTGCACTATTTCAGATTTTACTATAAATCCGAGACTATTAAGAAATGTGTGTTCACCCGTCTGTTAGTGACATTAAATCCACTATGAGGATCTCAGTGGCGGTTTTGCTGGTTCTGAAACATCAATGGCTAGTCCTGAAGCTTGACCAGTTCCACCAATTAGTTCTGGAGCTCTTGAAGCTCTACCAGTTCCACCAACTAGTCCTGAAGCTTGACCAGTTCCACCAATTAGTTCTGGAGCTCTTGAAGCTCTACCAGTTCCACCAACTAGTCCTGAAGCCCTACCAGTTCCACCAACTAGTCCTGAAGCTCTACCAGTTCCTCCAACTAGTTTTGAAGCTCTACCAGTTCCACCAACTAATTTTGAAGCCCTACCAGTTCCACCAACTAGTCCTGAAGCTCTACCAGTTCCTCCAACTAGTTTTGAAGCTCTACCAGTTCCACCAACTAGTTTTGAAGCCCTACCAGTTCCTCCAACTAGTCCTGAAGCTCTACCAGTTCCTCCAACTAGTCCTGAAGCTCTTGAAGCTCTACCAGTTCCACCAACTAGTTCTGAAACTCTAGCAGTTCCTCCAACTAGTTCTGAAGCTCTTGAAGCTCTACCAGTTCCACCAACTAGTTCTGAAGCTCTAGCAGTTCCTCCAACTAGTCCTGAAGCTCTACCAGTTCCACCAACTAGTTCTGAAGCTCTAGCAGTTCCTCCAACTAGTTCTGAAACTCTACCAGTTCCACCAACTAGTCCTGAAGCTCTACTAGTTGCACCAACTAGTTCTGAAGCTCTTGAAGCTCTACCAGTTCCACCAACAAGTCCTGAAGCTCTTGAAGCTCTACCAGTTCCACCAACTAGTCCTGAAGCTCTACCAGTTCCTCCAACTAGTTTAAAAGCTTTACCAGTTCCTCCAAGTGGTTGCAAATCTATACCACATACTTTAATTGGCTCTGGACATCCGCCAGTTCTTTTAACTGCTTCGGAAGCTTGATTAGTTACTGTAACTAGTTCAGATGCACTTCTAGTGTCTGTAACTGGTTCGGGTGCTTTACCAGTTCCTTTAACTGAATCCAAACCTCTTCCATTTCCTCTCCTCCATCTAAATGGTTCTACAATTCTAACAGTCCTGTAACTGGTTCAGAACCTCTACCAGTCCCCCTAACTTGTTCAGAAGCTGTACCAGTTGCTCTAATGGTTTTTAATAGGATCAGATGTACCAATTTTCTTGAGTTGGCTTTAAAGCTCCATCAACTTGATTTGAAACACTACCAGCACCTCTTACTAGTTCTGAAGCTCTACCTTGATCCTGTACTTGGATTTGAAGCTCCACTACTTCCTTTAACTAGTTCAAAACATCCACTAGTTAATTTAACCAGTTTGAAGCTCCAACAGATCCTTCATCAACTGGTGTTGCAGGTTTCCAGTTCCCCTAACTTTCTCTGAAGCACCAACAGTTCTTCTAATTGGTTCCCCATCTCAACCAGTTATTTTAACTGGCTCCAAAAATCCAGGATGTACCCATTGTTTTATTAATCGCTGGAGAAACAATAAACTGTAAGGTTGTCCATCACTGTAACAGCTCTCTACTGTCCTTGACATTGTTATGACAACTGTCTCAGGTCACAAATATAATATTTAGTTGCAGTCACAGACATTTCGGTAAATTCTGATTTCAGTATTCTGATTTGCAAGTAGGCCACCAGCTCCAGGTGGGAGGAGATAAAGTGCGACTGCAAGCATCTTCCTTCAGGTCACACGTATCAAAAACTTGCAAATGTTTGTATGTGTTCTAATTTCAGAGCTGTTTTTTATCTCCATCGCTGTGCTGGTGGAAT
>NC_060172.1:1163983-1165935 GCF_021292245.1 Micropterus dolomieu | reverse complement strand
TTAGTGACATTAAATCCACTATGAGGATCTCAGTGGCGGTTTTGCTGGTTCTGAAACATCAATGGCTAGTCCTGAAGCTTGACCAGTTCCACCAATTAGTTCTGGAGCTCTTGAAGCTCTACCAGTTCCACCAACTAATTTTGAAGCCCTACCAGTTCCACCAACTAGTCCTGAAGCTCTACCAGTTCCTCCAACTAGTTTTGAAGCCCTACCAGTTCCACCAACTAGTCCTGAAGCTTGACCAGTTCCACCAACTAGTCCTGAAGCCCTACCAGTTCCACCAACTAGTCCTGAAGCTCTACCAGTTCCTCCAACTAGTTTTGAAGCTCTACCAGTTCCACCAACTAATTTTGAAGCCCTACCAGTTCCACCAACTAGTCCTGAAGCTCTACCAGTTCCTCCAACTAGTTTTGAAGCTCTACCAGTTCCACCAACTAATTTTGAAGCCCTACCAGTTGCTCCAACTAGTCCTGAAGCTCTACCAGTTCCTCCACCTAGTTCTGAAGCTCTACCAGTTCCTCCAACTAGTCCTGAAGCTCTACCAGTTCCTCCACCTAGTTCTGAAGCTCTACCAGTTCCTCCAACTAGTCCTGAAGCTCTACCAGTTCCACCAACTAATTCTGAAGCTCTTGAAGCTCTACCAGTTCCAGCAACTAGTTCTGAACCTCTAGCAGTTCCTCCAACTAGTTCTGAAGCTCTTGAAGCTCTACCAGTTCCACCAACTAGTTCTGAAGCTCTAGCAGTTCCTCCAACTAGTTCTGAAACTCTACCAGTTCCACCAACTAGTCCTGAAGCTCTAGCAGTTCCTCCAACTAGTCCTGAAGCTCTACCAGTTCCACCAACTAGTTCTGAAGCTCTAGCAGTTCCTCCAACTAGTTCTGAAACTCTACCAGTTCCACCAACTAGACCTGAAGCTCTACTAGTTCCACCAACTAGTTCTGAAGCTCTTGAAGCTCTACCAGTTCCACCAACAAGTCCTGAAGCTCTACCAGTTCCTCCAACTAGTTTAAAAGCTTTACCAGTTCCTCCAAGTGGTTGCAAATCTATACCACATACTTTAATTGGCTCTGGACATCCGCCAGTTCTTTTAACTGCTTCGGAAGCTTGATTAGTTACTGTAACTAGTTCAGATGCACTTCTAGTGTCTGTAACTGGTTCGGGTGCTTTACCAGTTCCTTTAACTGAATCCAAACCTCTTCCATTTCCTCTCCTCCATCTAATTGGTTCTACAATTCTAACAGTCCTGTAACTGGTTCAGAACCTCTACCAGTCCCCCTAACTTGTTCAGAAGCTGTACCAGTTGCTCTAATGGTTTTTAATAGGATCAGATGTACCAATTTTCTTGAGTTGGCTTTAAAGCTCCATCAACTTGATTTGAAACACTACCAGCACCTCTTACTAGTTCTGAAGCTCTACCTTGATCCTGTACTTGGATTTGAAGCTCCACTACTTCCTTTAACTAGTTCAAAACATCCACTAGTTAATTTAACCAGTTTGAAGCTCCAACAGATCCTTCATCAACTGGTGTTGCAGGTTTCCAGTTCCCCTAACTTTCTCTGAAGCACCAACAGTTCTTCTAATTGGTTCCCCATCTCAACCAGTTATTTTAACTGGCTCCAAAAATCCAGGATGTACCCATTGTTTTATTAATCGCTGGAGAAACAATAAACTGTAAGGTTGTCCATCACTGTAACAGCTCTCTACTGTCCTTGACATTGTTATGACAACTGTCTCAGGTCACAAATATAATATTTAGTTGCAGTCACAGACATTTCGGTAAATTCTGATTTCAGTATTCTGATTTGCAAGTAGGCCACCAGCTCCAGGTGGGAGGAGATAAAGTGCGACTGCAAGCATCTTCCTTCAGGTCACACGTATCAAAAACTTGCAAATGTTTGTATGTGTTCTAATTTCAGAGCTGTTTTTTATCTCCATCGCTGTGCTGGTGGAAT
>NC_060172.1:1161411-1163963 GCF_021292245.1 Micropterus dolomieu | reverse complement strand
AGCATATATTCCTGCAGCACCTCTTCTCGCTCCCTCTCTCATTCTCTCTCTCATGAACACCTCTGCACTAACCTGTCCAAAGTTAGAATAAAGCTGGGTTGTCAGATTAGCGCGAAAGTAATATAGTAACGTAACAAGTAACGTTACTTTTATCACCCAGTAATAAGTAAAGTATTATTATTACTTTATTAAGGAGTAATAAGTAGCCTAACTAGTAATATCTTACAATTTCTGAGTAACTTGCTTTTCTTTTAGGAAGTCTCGTGAGAAGCTTGTTGATACTAGGGAATAATTAGACGTGGGAATCACCAGAGGCCCCACGATACAATATTGTCACGATACGATATCATTGCGATTTTAAACATATTGTGATGTATTGGAATTTATTACTTTTTTTAAACTTTAAATTGTGTCCCTAAAGGAAAACTCTTTTTCTAGTGGACTGAAAAAGCAACTGATTTTATTATTACAGATGTTTGTGTGTTGAACGAGTCTGTCGTGTCAGATGGAGTTTGTGAATGAACACCTGAACTCCGCCCACGCAGACATACCTGGACTATAACACACACACACACACACACACACACACACACACACACACTCCTCTTCATTCCTCGCTGCTCTCCAATTCCTGTCCTTATGACCTCTGACCTCTATCAGTCAACGGACGTGCTACCTGCCCTGCGGCTGAGTATGTGTGTTTATTTCCTGTGTTTTCTTCATTGCTGATGTTAGTCTGCTCAAATTATTCTCTCATTTCTGATCAAGTATCTTAAGCATGTTTTGGGTTAACTAACAATGAGCTTTTATTTTCAAATGAAGTGCAACGTGAGTTTTATGATTAGTCAATTAAAAGAACATTTTGATTATCAAATAGTCATCTCACCTCGAGTACAGAGGATTTGCAACTTGTCTGTTTGTTTACTTGTTTATATCTCTTTTCATCTGTCTGCCTGTTTACCTACTCATCTGCTTCACTCTCTCAGCTCTTCACATTCTTTACATCTTTCATGTCAGCAGCAGATAAGCACTAAAAACTGGTGCATCTGTTCAGTCCGAACACTCCGCAATGTGGAGTTATACATTTGTAGAAATAGAAGTGTGTAAATTTCATGCACTTGAGAGAGAAACAAGCATGCTCCAAAATCACTTTAAACTCTACTGGGGTGGTCCGTCGTGTAGATCGTACTCAGACTCTGGGAAAACGCCGCCTCCTCATTCATTTCAGTAAGACCACTGTGTTGTCACAGCGTGGGGTGCTGATGCAGAGGCACAAAAACCCAGGGTCATCTGCAAAAATCTTGTGTTTAAGCATCTGATGAGCTTTCAAACTCATAGATATATTTGACTCAAACTGGATTTCATCGTGTCATTTGTACTAGTAACAACATGCCCAATGCAACCCCCGTGTTTTTTTATCACAGTGTTTGGTCTGAACGCAGCCTTACTCCTGCACACTGTCCTCACTTACTGTGTGTGTGTGAGTGTGTGTGTGTGTGTGTGTTCAGATAACCCATCCTGTCGCTCTGCTTTGGAGGTTGAAGCTGAGAGCTGTAATTATACTGTCTGGCCCAGAACCGCCTGTCGTGTGTGTGTGTGTGTGTGTGTGTGTGTGTGTAACACCACACTGCTGCATAGCGACACATTATTCAGCTCCACCTCATCTGCTGCCTTTGAAACCCGTCTGTCTTCTGGTTAAAGAGTGTGACTGATATCACACCGTCTACAGTTAAACTCTCCCCACACACACACACACACACACACACACACACCTGTAACTAAAAACCTGCAGGTAGTCCAACACCTCTGCAGTGGTCGACACGTCATCCTGCATACTTGTAACATATTTTTGGAAACACATCATCCTCTGAGCAGGAATGTTCAGTCGCTCTGCACCTACATAAGCTTCTGCTTAACACTTACATTTATAAAGACTAACGTCTGGCACGCCAGCAGCCCCCTCGCAGCCCCCTGAGGCTGAGGATGCTCATTACAATTCATTGAACACATCACTAAGTTGAAAACATTTAAAATGTCTCGCCAAAGTCTTAAATGTGTTCACTTATTATCTAATCAGAAAGTTCCTAATTGAAATTATAATTCAGCCAAGTTTAGACTGTATTTTATTTAGAAGAAGTTGTTTAAAAGCTGCTTGTGTTGAGACAAAATTAAAGAGGTGGTATTCTGCTTTTTGGCATTTTCCCTCAAATTTACTGAGTTATTTATCTTTTTTGTGCATGTAACAGGTTTGCAAAGTGAAAAAGCCCAAAGGGAGTTCCCATCTCCCACAGAAAACTCTGCTCTGAACTGCCTGAAAACAACTCGTTTGTAGTCCAGCCGCACATCATATAACGCTCGCCAAGCGGCTACTCCGACACGTCCTCAAAAACAGCGGTGGAAAAACGGTGAGCTGCAGCACACAGCTCTCCTCTCCCTTCCGAACACCAGCTACCCTCCAGGCAGTCAGTGGACATAAAGTTGTTCCTGTGATGTAGAGACAGAGCTCAGTTAAAACTTTATGGATACAGATTAATAACTCACCGCTCTGAAAC
>NC_060172.1:1151646-1161391 GCF_021292245.1 Micropterus dolomieu | reverse complement strand
TGGTTCTACAATTCTAACAGTCCTGTAACTGGTTCAGAACCTCTACCAGTCCCCCTAACTTGTTCAGAAGCTGTACCAGTTGCTCTAATGGTTT
Source organism: Micropterus dolomieu (assembly GCF_021292245.1). Taxonomy (NCBI): domain Eukaryota; kingdom Metazoa; phylum Chordata; class Actinopteri; order Centrarchiformes; family Centrarchidae; genus Micropterus; species Micropterus dolomieu. The sequence goes on along the minus strand of NC_060172.1, from coordinate 1,161,297 downwards.
TTAATAGGATCAGATGTACCAATTTTCTTGAGTTGGCTTTAAAGCTCCATCAACTTGATTTGAAACACTACCAGCACCTCTTACTAGTTCTGAAGCTCTACCTTGATCCTGTACTTGGATTTGAAGCTCCACTACTTCCTTTAACTAGTTCAAAACATCCACTAGTTAATTTAACCAGTTTGAAGCTCCAACAGATCCTTCATCAACTGGTGTTGCAGGTTTCCAGTTCCCCTAACTTTCTCTGAAGCACCAACAGTTCTTCTAATTGGTTCCCCATCTCAACCAGTTATTTTAACTGGCTCCAAAAATCCAGGATGTACCCATTGTTTTATTAATCGCTGGAGAAACAATAAACTGTAAGGTTGTCCATCACTGTAACAGCTCTCTACTGTCCTTGACATTGTTATGACAACTGTCTCAGGTCACAAATATAATATTTAGTTGCAGTCACAGACATTTCGGTAAATTCTGATTTCAGTATTCTGATTTGCAAGTAGGCCACCAGCTCCAGGTGGGAGGAGATAAAGTGCGACTGCAAGCATCTTCCTTCAGGTCACACGTATCAAAAACTTGCAAATGTTTGTATGTGTTCTAATTTCAGAGCTGTTTTTTATCTCCATCGCTGTGCTGGTGGAATGACACACAACCAAGAGAAAAGAAAGGAATGGATAGAAGAGATCACCAACAACTAAATAATAGATAATATAAATGTGTGTTTTGTGTTACCTGGTATACTCTGCCTCCTGATGGCCAGCGCTCCATCTGGAGGTCGCGCCCCGGCAGAGTGTTTGGTGTATGGCCCCTCATCTGAAGTACAAAGAAACACACAAAAATATTACTCTAAACTTCTACCAGTTCCTTTAACTGGTACTGAAGCTCAACCATTTCCTGTAACTGGTCCCAGCCCTTTACCATTTTCTGTAACTAAGTTCCAAAGCTCTATGACTTCCTTTTAAGGTTTAAGTTGAACGAGTGCTACTCAATGTCTCCAAACCTTAACCAGCTCCTTTAACTGGTTGTGAAGTTCCCCAACCTCTGGTTCCAGACATTTACGAGTTCCTTCAAAGGGTTACAAAGCTTGACCAGGTCCTCTAACTACTTCTGAAGCTACCAATTTCTCTAACTGGTTCGAAGGTTCGACCATTTTCTCTAACTAGTTCAGAAACTTCAACAGTTCCTCTACCTGGTTCTGAAGCTCCACCACTTTCTTTAATTGGTTCCAGACATTTACCAGTTCCTTCAACGGGTTAAAAAGCTTGACCAGATCCACTACTTCTGAAACAATCCCGAAGTGCAACGAGTTTCTCTAACTAGTTCAGAAGCTTCACCAGTTCCTCTCAATGATTCTGAAGATTGACCAGTTCCTCTACCTGGTTCTGAAGCTCTGCCAGTTATTTCAACTGGTTTAAAGGCCAGAAACCTACTAAGACGTCTGAGTTCACTGACAAACCGCAACAGACAGAAACCTCAGAGGTTACAACATAATGTAAAAGTGACACGCTCCCATAATGCATCTGTACTCACCGTCATCATCAGACGTCACAGACCTTTCACCACAAAAATACATCTCAGAGCTAAGAAACTAACTAAAAAACTACTGATGGGCTACATATACCCTTACTTAAGTTTTCTGGTCTCATTAGCCAGTATTAGCATGTTAGCAGCATGCTTCAGATGATGCTATTTATTAACGAAGCTCTGAAATGACTTTTACTGCCCCGTTAACCGTCTGGTTTAAAGTCTAAAGCTGCTGCTGAGAGATCTGTCAAGTCAGCTTGTCCTTATGAATAAAGAAACTACTGCCAGAGAGAGGTGACCTCATCAGTACAGTGACCAATCCCTGTGGAGAACACAGTGGTCTATCTAAGTGTGGGCCAATCATAGCAGTCCACTGGGAGACCCCCTGGTGACATCATCATGCAGATGAGACAGCAGAGGCGGAGCTAAGCAATGAACCGTGACATCATTTCAATTTAGATGCAGAGATTTGATTGGATGTTTGATGTTTCTGAAAAATTTGAATCACCACCACAACGCTAACTATAGTTCTGAAATTATTATGGATCAATTCAGAAAATAAATCATAAGCTATTCTGATAATTGAAATACGAAACATCTGGTTTCTGCTTGACATGTGAGGTTTTGCAATTGATTGATTTCCTATATTATATTTTATATTCTTTTATATTGCTGTACTTTACTATATTTACTGTTATACTATATGACTATATTTCACTTTATACTGTAATTGTGTAATTGTATTATTATTATTATTATTATTATATTAATACAGACAGACACTATTATTACTTAATCATACCATACATTATTCTGATTGCTGTTTAATTATACTATACCAGACCACACCACTGTCACTTCTACCTCAGAACTTTGTCTTTAATTGCTCTTATAAAGTTTCTATACTTCTATTCTTATTTTAGTTTAACAAACCTTTAATTATATTTTTCAATTATTTTCTCCATTTATCTTTACTTATTTTTATCCTTGTGTTGCTGCAATGCCTGCATTTCCTGTCCGGGGATCAACAAATCTATTAAAAGACTAATTTTTGTCCAATTGTATGTTGAAAGTCAGTTGACTCGTCAACAATTACTGCTGACCCCTAGCGAAAATAATCATGAAGTCACAGCGCCTTCAGGCAACATCAGACCAGTGATATTAAATCGTTACTCGCGCCTGTAAATCACGTCACACTTGTGTTTTGTCTTGTTACAGTTCAGCATCGTGTTGTTCTATTTTGGTCTCCTGTTTGGTTTCATTTCATTTCACTATAGTCTATTCTAATCTGCTCTAGATCTATTATGTTCTGTTTGGTTCCGGCAGCAGAGCTCAGAAATAACAATGAGACTCTGAAAACACACACACCATAGCTAAGTGAAGATGAAAGCTAAGCCTCCTCCTCCTCCTCCTCCTCCTCCTCCAGATGTAGGGCAGCAGCATCTCTCCCTTTCAACTACAGTACATAGTGTATATTCACATATAACGCTTTATACTACACACTGTTGTATGTTATATAATAAATGAATAATCTTAAAGAGGTGGTATTATGCTTTTTGGCTTTTTCCCATCTCCCACAGAAAACTCTGCTCTGAACTGCCTGAAAACAGCTCGCTTGTAGTCCAGCCGTTTCCCTAAATGCGCCTCATTTAACGCCCGCCAAGCGGCTACTCCGACACGCCCTCAAAAACACCGGTGGAAAAACAGCGAGCTGCAGCACACAGCTCTCCTCTCCCTTCCAAACACTAGCTGCCCTCCAGGCAGTCAGTGGACATAAAGTTGTTCCTGTGATGTAGAGACAGAGCTCAGTTAAAACTTTATGGATACAGATTAATAACTCACCGCTCTGAAACTCTCGCGCCAGTCCATGTTGCCAAGCTGGTCGGCAACATGTACGGCTGAACCCGAGCTGTTTACCGGCTTCTCGCTGACCCGCCCTTCTCTGCTTCTGATTGACTAGTAGTCCTTAACTAGGAACTGAGCATGTGCAACTCCCAACAAAGATCATTTAGAGACAAGATGTATCCACTCCATAGCTAAAACGAAGCCTTCAACACAGGGTGAAAAGAGGAGCTGCAGCAATAATAATAATAATAATAATCCTTATTTGTAGAGCACTTTTCAAAAACAAGTTACAAAGTGCTTTAACAAGTGTAAAGAATAATACAAAAACACAAGATAAGAGCATGAAAACATTGAAAAGACTAAAATACAGATTAATATAAAATAAGTAAAATAGAATAAAATAAAAGGGATAAAATAAAGTCAAATTAGATCGGGAAAGGCTCTCCTCTAAAAGTATGTTTTAAGAAGGGACTTAAAAGAGTTCACTGACTCAGCCGACCTGATTTCCTCGGGCAGGCTGTGCAATGTGCAGTATGACAAAAATATGGTGTTTTTTAAAAATTAAACCATGTAAACCTGTTCTGGTACAACCCCTAAATAGGATTTTGAACCTGAAAATGAGCATAATACCACCTCTTTAACTCGTATTATTGATTGCTACAATTCTTTAAACAAGTTTACGCATAAGGAAGTGTTCAGATCCTTTACTTATGGAAGTATAATCAGGAAAATGTACCCAAATATTAAAAGTACTCAATTCAGAAAAACTGTTATGTGATTGTATCAGCAGCAGATTAATCAATTATAACTGAGAAAACACTTTTACATCCATTTACATGTGTTGTTTCACAGCCACAAGATGAAATGTGTTTTTACTTGTATATTTAATACCCACTGAGGGTAACTGTGACACAGAGATGATCCATTTTTAATCCAAACTATACTGACAGCGTGTAAGTGTTAAACCTCAGAAACACAAATTAAACTTTCAGGAATGGTGGAGCTCGAGGCCCGGCCTCTTGCGCTTACGCACTGAAAATCTAAATACAAACAGCTGATTACGGATCAGGATCAGGAAACATCTGCAGGTCATCTGCAGGTGTTTCCATTCGCCAGAAGGTTACTGGTGGTGGTCGACCAGTACAGGTTTTTGAATGGCTGATGCAGATATTTAGAGAGCAGCCGATGGTTTATATATAACGCTGATATCAAAACAAAGAAAAGTCATATATAATCCCATTATTCCTGCAGAGTAGAAGCTAATAAACATCTCAGCCAGTAACGTGTTGTTTCAGATCAAAGTTTGATTAATGAATGAAACAAAAACATACTTTGGGTTCTGCTGTAGATTTCAGAGCTTGACTGATGTTTAAGGGAGAGCGGGTAAGTTTGTCAGAAGTCATTCAGCTGCATTATTATCTATAGTATAACTTTATATATATTTGACACTAGCCAGTGATGCTTTTAGATTAGATCTGCTGTCATTTAGGACGATATATCGGCCTCGTGAGTGCAGGTATCGGCCGATGCTAATTTTCTCAAAATGCCAGATATCATTCTATTGAATGGCAGACAAATTAGTCTATTGGTCGGCCACTTGAGTAGACTATCACTACATACGTGTTTTAATGTAAAATTCTATTCTTCAAAGTAACTCACAACTAAAGCTGTGAGACAAATGTAGTGAAGTTAAAAGTACAATATTTCCCTCTGGGATTTGGTGCAGTGAAAGTATAAAGTTGCATAAAATGGAAATACTCAAGTAAAGTACAGTTTTTGAGTAAATGTACTGCAAGTTCTACTGGTTACTGGATATATTTATGCTGGAACTAAATGATTATCAATCTGACAATAGCCAAACATTCCCAACGCGATTTCTCAAAGCCCAAAGTGAGGTCTTCAAATTTGTAATTTATATCTGACCGTCTACCAGTAAATCCTCACATTTCAGAAGCTGGAATCAGATTAGGGCTGAACAATTAATGAAAATCTTATCGAAATCGCAATATGACTAACTAATTTTCAAACAGCAGGACGTGCAATATTTCCAAAAGGTGATATTTGTGTCAAAATGCCATTTTAAATTAAATTTTGTTGCACTGCAGAGACGTTGTGGCCTACTCATCATATTATTAGATTTAAGAAAACATCTTTGTTTGGTACAAATCCTTGCAAAAATAACACCACAATCATTTAAATATGTTTTCTCAATAAAAAAGGGAAAATTATTATAAAATGTTGATTCCCCCACAGTATCGCAAATCAGTCAAAAAAGTGAGATTAGATGTGTTTTTATTTTTTATTGTTCTGAATCAGATATGTTTAACTTTTTGATTTGAAAAATATTTCGTCTTCGTCCTATTTAAATGTCAGTCTGTAGCTAAACTACGAGGAAGACTGAACTCCTCAACAAGCAAACAAATAAATAAAAACTGCAGAAAAATAACTTACTATAGTTACAGAAGCCTAAAGTGTGACATGTAGCATCAGCGGTAGTGAAACAATAAGCCAATTAATCAACAACAAAATCAACAAGGAAAAAGCAAACAACCACAGCTTCCATGTGTTTTTCTCTTCTACCCTTTGGACTGTTGGTCGGACAAAACCAGACATTTGAAGACGTCAACTTGGGCTTCAAATAAACAATTTTCTGACAATTCATCAATGACTTGGAAAGAAAAAACCCACTGTAGGTGACTTGATGAGCTTCTGCAAATAAAAATAAAGAGGGAACACGGGTCTAAGTGACCGGATATTAAGCTCCATGGGACAGAAAATGGTTAAAGTTGATATTTAGATTCAACAAGAATCATCCTCAGGTCTGCAAACAGCTGTCTGACCTTCAACAACAACCAAACCAGAAACACACTTAACTGCTCAGTCAGTCAGTTACTATAAATACTGAAGAGTCACTAAATTACTGCTCACAATCCTCCAACCAGTGCTGCTTAACGTGAAATCCATTTCAGTCACTACATTTCAGAGGGAAATATTATGATGTTATCAGAAATCATAATTAAACGCTGCTCTTGCTGGAGGGGGTGTGGATCAGTACAAGTGTTTTGGTATTGTCCACATTTTCAGCCTTTTGGGGAGAAAGCTTCACACGAAAGACTCTGTGCTTAAGTATTGGTCATTTTTCTCTTTGTGTCAGTTTTTCCTGAAGGTCTCTGTAAAAGTGATTTCTACCTGCTGAAGACTGTCATGGTTGCAGTGTTATAAAAATCATTAAAATGACGCTTACAAATAATTATGTTTGTAACAAAAGTCCAATTATATAAATATAACACTCTGAAAGGGGCCTTTCTGCACAATGAGACTTACTTATTGCAAATTCTGAAGGTACTTATAACAGAAGTATTTCTACTTTATTGTAAGTAAAGGATCTGAATAACAAGGACTTTCACTTGTAATAAACAGTGGTGCAATGTAACTAAGTACATTTACTAAAGTACTGTATTCTGAGGTACTACATTTTAGGCTTCTTTAAACTTCTACTCTGCTACATCTCAGAAGGAAAATCTGTACTTTTTACTTCACTAGTCTACATTTGTCTGACAGTTTTAGTAACTTTGATCATTAATTAAAAAAAATATATATATATATAAATTACCCCGCGACGACAAAGCTTTTTATTTTAATGGAAGTGTGTGTGAAAAGTCTCCCTTTTCATAATAAATAAAAATATTTAATCCAGTAATATATATTTTTCTGAAATGGTCCATTCTGCATTATGAGTACTTTTACTGGTATATTTTGATGCTAGTACTAAATAAGTATGCTTGTGAATACAGGATCTTTTATTATTATTATTATTGTTATTGTTATTATAACCTTTTAACCAGAAAAAACTCAGTGAGGAATAAACTCTGTTTTTCAAGAGTGTCCTGGCCGAGACCGTCAGTAGCATAATTAACAAGGTTGCAGACATAAAAAGATAAAACACATGGGAATTAATAATCAGTTAAAAGGTCAACATGTTCATAAATATTTGCCACAAATCATCAACAACGAGGATCAAATGATTAATCAGTCACAACATCTATAGCCAGGATTTCCAGTCTTTTAAAAGTACTTCAAAAGCCGAAGATTCAGGACGTTTTACAGCTGATTCCAAGCGAAGGGATTTAAACGCCCCTTTTCTAAAGTCAGTCCAGACTTAAGGGACACATAGTGGTAATAATATCTAATATCCTGGGAACAAAGACAGTATCTTCCTGTACTTTTACTTGTAACATAGTACTTCTAAAAATCTTCTTCCACCACTGCTAATCGAGTATGTTTTACATTGTAGTACTGCCACTTTTACTTAATAATCTGAATACTTTATCCACCAGGAAAAACACAAACACCTGAAGCTTCAAACCGCACCAGACTTCCTGAACACATTATCTCTCTCTCTCAGTCTGTGCCCTCCTTTCTCCTCTATGCTCGCTCTCCCCGTTAACACACACCATGAATATTACATTCATGAAAATAAGATGCTCTCTCTCTCTCTCTCTCCTGCTCACACTCATTCTGAAGGTCTCTCGCCCGAAGCAACCTGCAGCGATCGACTGAATGAATCCATCTGGAGATCATTTTCAGACACACACACACACACACACAGCTGGCTTTGGTCATAAACAACCAGCTCTCTCTCTTTTCAATGTCAGCAGTTTACACCAAACGATGCTCAACCAGTGCCGCACACACACACACACACACACACACACACACACACACACGTATGTTATACATGCAAACATGTTTATCCCTCCATCACACACACATTCAGCCTCTCTCTCTCTCTCCTCCAGTGTTTCTCTATGTCTCTCTACCTTTGTTCACCCTGCGCAGGATCTGGCAGCGGCATTTAAACGACACGGCGATCATGGTGAAGCCGAGCCGAGCGTCGCCTCCCCCCCCAGCGCCATGCAGATGCAGCCGCCACAAACTACACCACCCACTCCTCTGCCTCCTCTTCTTCCTCCTCGTCTTCCTCTGTGAGCGACTATGTGACGGGCGACCTGCTCAAACAGAAACCATCATGGAGACGCTTCCTGAGGCTCAGCAAACGGCAAACGGGAGAGAGAGAGGGAGCGCTGCAGATGTGAAGCTCCTCCATAAAATGAGGCAGTGGAGGAGGGAGGGAGGCAGGAAGGGGGGGAGGTAGAGTCTGCGCAGATGGGAGGATGGGGAGGAGGAGGAGGGCGGGAGGATGAAGAGGCAAAGGGAGGAGGGAGGCTGCTGTATTTCTCAGCTGGTTTGTAAGGTGGATGGAGGGAGGAAACGAGCATGACGAAGGGAGGAAGTGGAGATCAATGGAAGGAATAAATGGTGAATAAAAGAAATATGAAAGTGAAACGGAGAAAGGATGGAGGGAGGGAAAGAATAAAGGAGGAAAAGGAAAAAGAAAGGAAGGAAAGGAATACAAAAGGAAGCACATTATAAAATAAGGAAGGAAGAAAGGATGGAGGGAGGGAAAGAATAAATGAGGAAAAGGAAAAGAAAGGAAGGAAAGGAATACAAAAGGAAGCACATTATAAAATAAGGAAGGAAGAAAGGATGGAGGGAGGGAAAGAATAAATGAGGAAAAGGAAAAGAAAGGAAGGAAAGGAATACAAAAGGAAGAACATTATAAAATAAGGAAGGAAGAAAGGATGGAGGGAGGGAAAGAATAAATGAGGAAAAGGAAAAAGAAAGGAAGGAAAGGAATACAAAAGGAAGAACATTATAAAATAAGGGGCAAAGGATCGAGGAAAGGACAGGAGAAAGGAAGGAAGGAAGAATGGAAGGATGAAGGAAAAGAATAAAAAAGGAAGAACATTATAAAACAAGGAAGGAAGAAAGGATGGAGGGAGGGAAAGAATAAATGAGGAAAAGGAAAAAGAAAGGAAGGAAAGGAATACAAAAGGAAGAACATTATAAAATAAGGGGCAAAGGATGGAGGGAAGGAAAGAATATAGGAGAAAGGAAGGAAGGAAGGATAACTTGATAATTTTCATTTTCAAATTATAGTTAGCAAAAAGAGACTTAGGGCCCGTGTCCACCAAAGCGTTTTTTTGCCAGCTGAAAACGCCCGCTGCTCTTCTGAAGACGCCCAGCAGGGAGTGCCTGCAAACCAAACACAAACGCATCCAAAACACAGACTGATCCCAAAAACCTGATCGTCAGGTCGCTGTGTTCGCAACACAAGGTGGCCCTGCTCTAAAGCCTCCCCTGCTTTCTGGTCTATGTTCCTCTAAACGGGACCATAATTTACTAAAGTAACATCATGGGGTATTCACTAAGCCCTTCATCTTTGGG
>NC_060172.1:1146991-1151626 GCF_021292245.1 Micropterus dolomieu | reverse complement strand
AAAAGAAAGGAAGGAAAGGAATACAAAAGGAAGAACATTATAAAATAAGGAAGGAAGAAAGGATGGAGGGAGGAAAAGAATAAATGAGGAAAAGGAAAAGAAAGGAAGGAAAGGAATACAAAAGGAAGAACATTATAAAATAAGGAAGGAAGAAAGGATGGAGGGAGGGAAAGAATAAATGAGGAACAGGAAAAAGAAAGGAAGGAAAGGAATACAAAAGGAAGAACATTATAAAATAAGGGGCAAAGGATCGAGGGAAGGAAAGAATATAGGAGAAAGGAAGGAAGGAAGGATAACTTGATAATTTTCATTTTCTTCAATCATATAATAATTAAAACTCTTAAAATATGTTTGCTTGAGCCAGCTGAAGGCGCAGTACGACAGACGATGATGTCCCCCGATGGCATTTTGGCTGCCGCCATCTTGGTGTTTTGGAACCAGGTGTGACCGTATTTGGACGAGAGGGTGGAGCTGGCTAGCTTGTCTAGCAAAGTGCATCCGTAATTCACGTTAACTGTGTTATTAACTTGGATGGAAATTATAGTTAGCAAAAAGAGACTTAGGGCCCGTGTCCACCAAAGCGTTTTTTTGCCAGCTGAAAACGCCCGCTGCTCTTCTGAAGACGCCCAGCAGGGAGTGCCTGCAAACCAAACACAAACGCATCCAAAACACAGACTGATCCCAAAAACCTGATCGTCAGGTCGCTGTGTTCGCAACACAAGGTGGCCCTGCTCTAAAGCCTCCCCTGCTTTCTGGTCTATGTTCCTCTAAACGGGACCATAATTTACTAAAGTAACATCATGGGGTATTCACTAAGCCCTTCATCTTTGGGGGCCATCTTCCTAATGTATTCCTGGATCTTTGGTGTTTCGTCCTGGTCTTGACACTCACTCGCCCTCGGCCTCCCCCAGGCTGCAGGATTTGGGGTGAAACCCTCCATGCATGCATAGCAGTCGAAGTGATGCAATGCTGATAGATAGATAGATAGATATTCTGAGGACCTGCTTTGGCTTCAAAGATAAAGTACTGGTCAGGCTTTAACAACCTGAATATTATCAAAAATATTACCACTTTTTACAGCAACTACAATATTTTAACGAGTGCTTTGATAGTTTCATGAGTACTAGTAAGAGTACTACGGTGAAGATAAAAACATCAACAGATAAAATCCAACGCTGCCTTGTGAGTAGTATTTGTTTACTACATTTTAGTAAACCTTAATGTACAAAACAAAAGGATTTTATTCCTGTGTGAAATCTATAAGAAAGCAGCTGTTCTGTTCTCTGTGGTTTTATTGGCTGTGCGCTGGAGGAGGGCGTGTCCTCGTCCAGCAGGTAGTGAAGTGGTCAGAAATGTGGGTCAGTGTCCCGGCAGCAGATTACACTGGATTAGAGTCAGTGTGTGTTTGTATTAAAGGTATTAAGAGTGATATTACTATGAGTGCAGCAAAATGCAGGTCAACATGCAGCGCTCGTATTAATCACAGCTCTCTCTCTCTCTGTCTGTCTCTGTCTCTGTCAATGTCTCTCGACCACTCCCCACTGTACACTCTCATCACGTTATAATAATGTGTTATTATATAACTGAGGTTTGGTTCTCAGTGTGAAGACTAATCTGATCTGATCAGGTCTGCCCCCTGCTGATCACACAGGTCGCCAGCTGCACTCTGAGCCTATCACGCCCCCTGCTGGAGACAACATGGCAGCACAGCAGGAAAACAGCATGACAGTATTTATGTCTGTTGTACTGCTATATTTATTTTTAACTTAAAGAAGGAAGATGTGAATGGGCAGGATTCACTTTTTATGAACTACTACTACTGCCTCTAATACTACTGAAACTACTACTTCTAAAACGTCATCATCAATAACAGCAGCTACTGCTACTACAAACGCTACTACTACTGCTCCTTCTACTACTCCTAATACTACGACTACAAAAGAAACACTACTTCTAAAACTGAAAAACCATCATCATCAACAGCTACTACAAACACTGTAATGACTGGCACTATTACTACTGCTAATACTCCAAAAATCACAAAACTAATTCTACTAGTACTACAGCTGCTAGTGCAGGAAATAGTGGAAACTACTACCACGTAGAATCAGAGCAATCAGAACCATCCAAAACCATGTAGAATCAGAACCAGCAAAAACAGTGTAGAACCAGAGCAATCAGAACCAGCCAAAACCACGTAGAATCAGAGCAATCAGAACCATCCAAAACCATGTAGAATCAGAACCAGCAAAAACAATGTAGAACCAGAGCAATCAGAACCATCCAAAACCACGTAGAATCAGAGCAATCAGAACCATCCAAAACCATGTAGAATCAGAGGAATCAGAACCAGCTAAAACCATATAGAATCAGAGGAATCAGAACCAGCTAAAACCATGTAGAACTAGAGCAATCAGAACCATCCAAAACCATGTAGAATCAGAGGAATCAGAACCAGCTAAAACCATGTAGAATCAGAGGAATCAGAACCATCCAAAACCATGTAGAATCAGAACCAGCAAAAACAATGTAGAACCAGAGCAATCAGAACCATCCAAAACCACGTAGAATCAGAGCAATCAGAACCATCCAAAACCACGTAGAATCAGAGCAATCAGAACCATCCAAAACCACATAAAATCAGAGGTATCAGAACCAGCCAAAACCATGTAGAACTAGAGCAATCAGAACCATCCAAAACCACGTAGAATCAGAGCAATCAGAACCATCCAAAACCATGTAGAATCAGAACAAGCAAAAACAATGTAGAACCAGAGCAATCAGAACCATCCAAAACCACGTAGAATCAGAGCAATCAGAACCATCCAAAACCACGTAGAATCAGAGGAATCAGAACCAGCTAAAACCATGTAGAACCAGAGCAATCAGAACCATCCAAAACCATGTAGAATCAGAACCAGCAAAAACACTGTAGAATCAGAGCAATCAGAACCATCCAAAACCATGTAGAATCAGAACCAGCAAAAACAGTGTAGAACCAGAGCAATCAGAACCAGCCAAAACCACGTAGAATCAGAGCAATCAGAACCATCCAAAACCACGTAGAATCAGAGCAATCAGAACCAGCTAAAACCATGTAGAACCAGAGCAATCAGAACCATCCAAAACTACGTAGAATCAGAACCAGCTAAAACCACATAGAATCAGAGCAATCAGAACCAGCCCATACCATATAGAACCAGAGAAACCAGAGAAGTCAGAACCATCCAAAAACCACATAATAATAATAATAATAATAAGCTTGATTTATATAGCACTTCAAACAAAGTACAAAGTGCTTCACTACAATCACACATAAAATACAAAAACAAATAACCACGTGGGTAAAAGATACAGGGGGATAAAATACAGAATATAAGAAAAAGGATCACAATAAAGTATAACAAATATGTTCAGTAGGAGGTAAGGAAGATAAGACAAGCAAACAAAGTGATAAGAATGGTAGGGCAGAAATAGTAAAACGAGTGGCAGCTCAGATAAAATCTGGATATGCTTTCTGATAAAAGTGAGTTTTTTAAAAGAGATTTGAACCAGATCAATCTAAACCATCCAAAACCACGTAGAATCAGAGAATCAGAACCAGCTAAAACCACGTAGAACCAGAGCAATCAGAACCATCTAAAACCACGTAGAATCTGAGCGATCAGAACCATCCAAAACCACGTAGAACCAGAGCAATCAGAACCATCCAAAACCACATATAATCAGATCGATCAGAACCATCCAAAACCACGTAGAATCAGATCGATCAGAACCATCCAAAACCACGTAGAATCAGAGCAATCAGAACCATCCAAAACCACGTAGAATCAGAGCAATCAGAACCATCCAAAACTATGTAGAATCAAAGGAATCAGAACCAGCCAAAACCACGTAGAATCAGATCGATCAGAACCAGCCAAAACCACGTAGAACCAGAGCAATCAGAACCATCCAAAACCACATAGAATCAGATCGATCAGAACCAGCCAAAACCACGTAGAATCAGATCGATCAGAACCAGCCAAAACCACGTAGAACCAGAGCAATCAGAACCAGCCAAAACCACGTAGAATCAGATCGATCAGAATCAGCCAAAACCACGTAGAACCAGAGCGATCAGAACCAGCCAAAACCACGTAGAATCAGATCGATCAGAACCAGCCAACACCATGTAGAATCGGATCGATCAGAACCATCCAAACCCACGTAGAATCAGAGGAATCAGAACCATCCAAAACCACGTAGAATCAGAGCAATCAAAACCAGCGAAAACCACGTAGAATCAGAGCGATTAGAACCAGCCAAAACCACGTAGAATCAGAGCAATCAAAACCAGCGAAAACCATGTAGAATCAGAGCGATTCAGAACCAGCCCAAACCATGTAGAATCAGAGCGATTAGAACCAGCCCAAACCATGTAGAATCAGAGATGTCAGAACCAGCTAAAACAATGTAGAATCAGAACCAGCAAAAACACTGTAGAACCAGATCAATCAGAACCAGCTAAAACCACATAGAACCAGAGAAACCAGAGAAGTCAAAACCAGCTAAAACCAACTAGAACCCAGGAATCAGAACCAGCAAAAACACTGTAGAACCAGATCAATCAGAACCAGCTAAAACCACATAGAA
>NC_060172.1:1118740-1146971 GCF_021292245.1 Micropterus dolomieu | reverse complement strand
AACCAGCGAAAACCACGTAGAATCAGAGCGATTAGAACCAGCCCAAACCATGTAGAATCAGAGCGATTAGAACCAGCCCAAACCATGTAGAATCAGAGATGTCAGAACCAGCTAAAACAATGTAGAATCAGAACCAGCAAAAAAAACTGTAGAACCAGATCAATCAGAACCAGCTAAAACCACATAGAACCAGAGAAACCAGAGAAGTCAAAACCAGCTAAAACCAACTAGAACCCAGGAATCAGAACCAGCAAAAACACTGTAGAACCAGATCAATCAGAACCAGCTAAAACCACATAGAACCAGAGAAACCAGAGAAGTCAAAACCAGCTAAAACCAACTAGAACCCAGGAATCAGAACCAGCAAAAACACTGTAGAACCAGATCAATCAGAACCAGCTAAAACCACATAGAACCAGAGAAACCAGAGAAGTCAAAACCAGCTAAAACCAACTAGAACCCAGGAATCAGAACCAGCAAAAACACTGTAGAACCAGATCAATCAGAACCAGCTAAAACCACATAGAACCAGAGAAACCAGAGAAGTCAAAACCAGCTAAAACCAACTAGAACCCAGGAATCAGAACCAGCAAAAACACTGTAGAACCAGATCAATCAGAACCAGCTAAAACCACATAGAACCAGAGAAACCAGAGAAGTCAAAACCAGCTAAAACCAACTAGAACCCAGGAATCAGAACCAGCAAAAACACTGTAGAACCAGATCAATCAGAACCAGCTAAAACCACATAGAACCAGAGAAACCAGAGAAGTCAAAACCAGCTAAAACCAACTAGAACCCAGGAATCAGAACCAGCAAAAACACTGTAGAACCAGATCAATCAGAACCAGCTAAAACCACATAGAACCAGAGAAACCAGAGAAGTCAAAACCAGCTAAAACCAACTAGAACCCAGGAATCAGAACCAGCAAAAACACTGTAGAACCAGATCAATCAGAACCAGCTAAAACCACATAGAAGCAGAGAAACCAGAGAAGTCAAAACCAGCTAAAACCAACTAGAACCCAGGAATCAGAACCAGACCAAACAAGATAGAATAAGAAAATCAGAACCAACAAAATCCATTAAGAACCAGAGAAATCAGAACCAGCCAAAACCATGTAAAACCAAGAAAGAATATCTGTTGTTACTTTGTAGGAGTTCATATTTTAAATTAAAATAATACATCCATTTATAGACACACTGCGTCACATCCGGCAGACAGAAACACAACTTCAGAAATGTGGTCGCATGGCGAAGGGGATGTTTCTTTTATCCAGGTGCTTAGCTGAGTCTTTAAGGCCTTACTGGAAGCCGCTTCATAGCAGCTGTGTTGTTAAATGACCTAACCAAGCCTAAGTGACCCACCAGTGAGTAAACAGTGTAAATACTTGTGCTACTATCACTAGTAGTACTTCTCCCACTTCCTGTTCTCAGCCACAGAGGTCCAACAGTCGTCCCTGTGTGCACATCAGCTGCAATAATACAGGATGATCAGCTGATGAGTCCATCTTACTGCTGTTAAAGCCCCCCCCCCCCCAACACACACACACAACGGCTGCAGCTGTTACCATGGAAACAAACTGATGAATAATTGAGGGGAGCGAGCGACTCTGCACCGTACAAAGAGAGATCAGAGAAGTGTTCACACACACACACATTACTTGCGCACATGCACATTACACACACACACCTACACAAATTACACACACACACACACACACACACACACACACACACATTACAGGTTATCATCACTTCCTCCAGCATTTTTAAAATAACCAAAATCAGAGAATAACACTGACAGAGCGTGTGTGTGTGTGTGCGTGTCAACACCCACCGCCCAAAGTCAGACACGTGGGTTTGAGTCACCATGACATCTCCTTATGCAACTACACACACACACACACACAGTGTTAATAACACTGTTCCAGAGAAAAGCAGAGGACGGATGTGTAAACCTTTAATTAGCGCCAACAGTCGCAGTCAGACTTGACGAGTCTACGTGAGGAGCAGATGGGACCGACCGACAGCTCTGTAATCAACAAACCCAGAACACCTCAAAATCATCACGTCAGCTGAAGTCAGCTGGTCTCCGACACGCCTCACAAGGAGAAATATTAACCTCTGCAAAGCTGCTGCTGTTTCCGCCTTTTTCTTATCGTCAACAAATCCCACGTTCAGATCCAAACCAACAACATGTCAGTCCGTCTCTCCGTGCTGTCTGACTTCCTGTCTGAGTCTCTCTGCTCCGAGCTCAGTAAGATCAGATATTCCTTTATTAAAGCAGGGAAAATCGCCTTGGCACAGCAGCACAGAGGAATGTACAACAAATACAATAAAAGTAGAAATCAGCATATTACATAGATGTATAAATAATATGCAATAACAGTAATTATGTACAATCTGATATATTCATGATAGTCTTTAAAAACAACTCACATATACCGTAGTTTCATGTTTAAAACAGATTTTCCTGAAACAGCTGCTCACTGTAGTTTCTATTAAACAAACAGGAGAAATGGGATTCTTTGACGACTGCTCTCTGTTCAAACCCGCGGCGTGGCTTCGTCCATTATTTATACTGTCTATGATTCATCCACAGGAAGTTATGTTCACAATCAGTGTGTATCCTTGAGCTCTTCCCCATAAAACAAGTATTTTAAATCCTGTATTGTTTAAATCCATGTTTACTAGCTAACAATCTTCTTAGTGCTTGCTTTTGGAGGTGCATTGCTGCATATCAGCTGATTATTTACTTTATAAATCACATTTACATACATTTACTCATTTGGCAGACGCTTTTATCCAAAGCGACTTACATTTGAGGAACAACATACAAGCATCAACAGAGCATCAAATACAGATCTACAACTGACAATACATACTAGTAAGAGCAGCAATAAATACTATCACATCAATGGGGTAGATACCTAGGGAAGGAAGTAAGAGTTAACAGAAAGTGCAATCAATACAAGATCATTGTAGGGGATAGAAGAAGAAGAGCACAGGAAGTGCATGTTAGGGGTTAGGAGTTAGAGGTGTTATAAGAGGAAGTGTTCTCGGAAGAGATGAGTTTTCAAGAGGTTCTTGAAGTTAGAGAGGGACGCCCCTGCTCTGATGGCGTGTGGTAGCTCGTTCAACCATCGTGGTGTCACAGATGAGAACAGCCGGGACTGGGATTGCTTTGTGTGAAGGGATGGCAGAGCCAGGCGGCGTTCGTTGGAGGAGCGTAGCGGCCGAGAAGGAACGTAAGTTTCTATTATGGAGTTTAGGTAGATGAGTGAGGTAGGGCCTGATTTTCCTTATGTTGTATAGAGCAAAGCGGCATGACCGAGAGACAGCAGCTACATGGTCTGAAAAGGACAGCTGGTCATCAATCATGACACAAGTTTCTCACCACCTTGGTTGGAGTGATGGTTGCGGAGTCAATTTGTAGTTTGATGTTATGGTGGATAGATTGCTTGGCTGGAATGACCAAGAGTTCAGTCTTAGAGAGGTTTAGTTGAAGGTGGCAAGCCTTCATCCATGCAGATATGTCCGATAGACAGTCCGTGATCCGCGCCGAGACGGTGGGATTGCCTGGCGGGAAGGATAGGTAGAGTTGCGTGTCGTCTGCATAGCAGTGGTAAGAGAAGCCGTGCGAGCGAATGATCGGCCCCAGTGAAGTGGTGTAAATTGAGAAGAGAAGGGGCCCAAACTGTTAAATGCTCATCACAACGTCCCAAAATCGAAAGAGATGGTGTTCAGTTGTCTTTTGTCCAACCAACAGTCCAAAATCCCAGGATAATCAGTTTACGGTGGTGGCAGATTTATATTTGTTTGAGCTCTAACTGTCATGAAATGTCACAAATGCAAGACATCTACGCTAAGCTTTATCCCAAGAAGCACATGTGCTCCTAAATGAAAAAACTTAGGAGATTAACAAACTTGTTATTATATACATATTTATACTACGTGTGTGCCCCTTCTCTTTGTGTTGGTGTGAAACCATTAGAGGACTATGGAAGTGACGACCCTTGTATGGACACTTAGCATTTAATCATTTGTTTTGAAAATTTGACATTGAAAACTGCTTTTAAAACACTGATCACTCATCACAAACACAAACTTTATTGGCATATGTGCTTGCGTAGTTTTTGAACCAGGGGTGGATTCACAATCCACCAGCAGCACCCACACAACCCACGCCGAGCCTAATGTAAACAAGAATACTGAACTGTGTTACAATAACTTAAGTAAAACAGATGTAAAAGAGAACAAGGGGAGCGTGTTGCTCTCAGGAGGCTGGAAGGAGCACATACTGGCACACCTCTGCAGTGGAAATCTGCATCTTTCCACTGCAGAGGCTCTTTCACACAACATGGAGGAGAAACTAGTTTAAATGAGAGTAATAGTATTTGTAATATTAGATAAAAAATAGCTATATTGCCCTTTTGAAAGACGTCATTCTGCGTGTACACCGTTAGTAAATCAGCTTACATGTTAATTAGCTGGTGATATCACACGTTTTTACTCACGCAAACCTTTAGTAAATCCGGCCCTTAGTGTGCAGTTGTGCTTCTAGTCCTTGCTCTTAATGTGCTTTTTTACTTTATATAGTTCCAAAGCAAAAATCTTTTTAAAAAACCTAGTTAAAACCTAAACCAGGCAATAAATCAGATTATAACTTATTGTTTTGGGTGATAAAGCCTGGCTGTTTTCTTGGGGCAGAGAACGCTCTTTTAGTTGTGTTCACAGACACGTTAAGTGCAATAGTAATAGTAATAATAGTAGCAATAGTTCCCTGGTGTTGATACTAGTGTTCATTCTGAATAGTAAACCTCGTTCACTTAATGGTAACGATAGCTAGTCAGGCTGTGTTGGAGATCAGTAATTCATTTGAATGATATTTAATTAGTTAAATGGTTTAATTAGGGTTACAGGGTGGACAAAAATAATCCTGACTAGTCGTCTAATCCAATAAATAATTCACAGATTGGTCGACTAGTTGCAGATGTATTAACTTGAGAATGACTTGATGCTGTGCCATAAATAAATAATCACTTAAGCACAAGTTTGTCCTTTAGTGTTCCTGAGCCTTTACAGATAGAAACAAGTGGAAACAAATTCATTTGGTTTCACTGACTTTGGGTTGTAAATGTCTGCCAAACATTTCAGTCAGTCCATCTGGTAGATGTCAAGATATTTCACTCTGAACCAAAGTGTTGGACCAACAGACGGATCAGCTGGTGGACTGACGAGAGCCAATCTGCTAACGTCTGAAAACACTTTGGTTGGACTCTCAATGCTCCGTCCAACTACAGGAGAAAAGCTATTTTACGATCCAACATTAAGATCTCCAACATGTACTTCCAGCAATGCTTCATAATGGTCTGGATATGTTATTTTAATGATATGAAAAGTTCCTATATCCATCTGGATTTAGATATGCATCACAGTACACTCAGTGAAACACTGTTCTACAACATTTTGTTTAGTAAGAGTAAAATGTCACAGCAAAAACATTTCTTAAAAGTGCTCAATCTAGCAATGCAACGGATAATTTGGGTATTTTTAAACCTGGGCTACATTTCACATATTGTGGTGTGGAAATGACTAGTAGGTACAAACAGTTTTGAATTTGTGCAGTAAATGCTGCAGCTGGCAGCTGAACCGGCTGCATGTATTCCTTCAGGGCGATTGTCCCCGTCAAAATGGCGTCCACACTAAGTGCTCCTTTTTGGCACCGACAGGCTCAGACTGTTACACCCGTTATACATCGCATCCACTTTCAGAGGAGTTGCTGTCAGGGTTTCTGTTCCATGTCTTGTTTGTTGTTATGTTTATATGCATGATCAGCTTAGTTCAGTTATTACTGGTTCAGTCTCATTCCTGTTGTCTTTTCTTAGATCTTAGTCCCGTGTCTTGGTTCATGTCTTAGTGTGTAGTGTGAGTCTTAGTTCTTAGATCTGTTCTCTATTGTTTCCCATTTAGATCTTCCCATTTAGCTTGTTAGTCTATTTTTTTGTCCATGTCCTCGTCTGTTTCTGTATTTTGATCGTAGTATCTTAGGCGCCTGTCTGTGTCTAGTTTAGCTTCCTACTCTGATTACTTCATGCGCTCCATCTGGTCTCGGTCCCGCCTGCTCGTTACCTTCTGCTTAAATGTTCGTCAGTTATGTCGAGAGCTCCCTGCCTGTCTTTGTGCCTTGGATTTTGGAAACTATCTTTGTTTGGACTTGAACCCATGTAGCCTGTTTAAGTTTTGTTAATAAATCACACGAACTGCATCCTTCTCTTTTTTAAATCTTGCATTTGGGTCCTATCCTGCCTCTTTCCAGCCACTCCCTTCTGGTCTGGTGGTAATGAAGATACCCCAAGTTTAAAACCAACCGTGCAAAAAACGAATTTATACCCATGGCAGTTACTCAATTAAAGAAGAGACAGGGAGAGTCCGGGGAAAAACAGGGACTGGGGTACGTGGAATACACTGAGACAGTGCAGTTTAAAATCTCACTTATACAGTTATTGACATGCATTTTAAATGCCTGTTGGACTAGGAAGACCTTTACTTATTTTGCATTATTTTCTCATGATGATTGGACGATTATTGTTGCTTCTGTTTATTTTCTTGTGTTGTTGATGTTAGTTGTGCTGCAACCCTGAAATTGCTTTTCTGAGGACGTTAACGTTTTCCAAGGCTAAGGTATCTGACAACATCTTAGAAAGTGTCCCAGCGAGTGACTCGTGGCATTGGCTCAGCCCTTAGGGCTTGGAATCCTTAGGGTTGCCGGTTTGAGTCCAGCTCAGACCAGAGATACGCAGTGTGGACTGGTGGCCATTCCTCTTGCAGGATTAATAAAGTTCTTCTTCTTAACAACAGGAAACAGAACTCTCTCTCAAGGACAATTCTCGCTCTGCAATCTCGTGAGAGGCGAGTTGTTGCTGGAAACAAGAGAGGAGTAACGTTAGGAGATGAAGTCTTGCTTGCAGCAACTCCTCTGCCTTGTTTCCACCAGCATCTCCTGCAGCAACTCGCCTCTTACAAGCATAAAGTTGCATAAAATTGAAATAGTCATTTTTACTTAGTTATGTTCACCTGGTTTTCAAGTTATCCTGCTAACTAAGCAACAGGAAAGACATTATTTTTTTAGATGCAGTTCGCAAGAATGAATTCCTCAGTTTAGGAGGAATTAGTACAGAAAAAGTGAAGCAGTTGTTCTTTAATTTAGGAGAACTAATTAAACATCATACGCAAATAATGAGGGGAAAGTGCTCTGAATCCCGAGACGCCTGCACATTAATTAAGGTGAACAGATTTCTGCTCTAGTTTTTTCTCCGTGTCTGTGTGTGTGTTCACTGGCTCTGAGATAACACAGCAGCGAAGGACGACAAAGCCGCCGCCGCAGAAACACAAATCGAATCCCAGCAAATGGAAAAGTATGAAAATGTGGGAGCAGAGTCTGGTGACTGTATTACAGACAGGCAGGTGTGGTGTCTGGTTTATGACAGCAAAGAACACATGACAATGAAGATGTTGTTTGCTTTTAACATACAGGTGCATCTCAAAGAAATCTGTAATTTAATTAGAAAAGTGAAACTCTCATATTTTAGATTCATTACACAAAGTGAAATAATCTTTATATAGTTTTTGGTTAAATCTTGATGATTATGGCAAAAATCCGTATCTGCCTGAAGAAGTTTTAACAACTCAAAATAATGAAATAACAAAGATAATAACAAAACACTTATTTGTCCACCCTCTTCTTCCTCCCTGTAAAAGTGAAAAACACGTCCTTATGACTCATTTTAAACTGATTTAAATGAATGAATATTAGAATGAAGAATGTATAATACAGAAATGTCGATCTCCTGAAGGTTAATCTGTGCACTCAGTACAAATTACTGCATCAATGTGACGTGGCATGAAGGCACTCAGCCTGCAGCTCTGCTCAGGTGTTATTATATGAACCCAAGATGCTTTGATAGCGGCCTTCTGCTCGTCTGTATTGTTGGTCTAGTGTCTCTCTGTGGGCGGGTGCCAAGTCCTGCTGGAAAAGGAAATCAGCATCTCCATAAAGCTTGTCAGCAGACAGAAGCATGAAGTGCTCCAAAATCTCCTGGTGGACGCTGTATTGACATCATCACTGACTGTGGAAACTTCACTCTGGACTTCAAGACATGTGGATTCTGCGCCTCCACTCACCAGATCAGAATCTGGGACCTTGATTTCTAAATGAAATGCAGAATCTACTTTTATCTGAAAAAAGGACTTTGGACTGAGAGATTAAAGGCTTTGTGGGTGTTTTTAGTTAATTAGCTGATTAGAGCTCCTCTCAGGTCGACATTCCTGTCTTTATTCTAAAATTCTAATACATTTTGAGATCCTGGAGTTTTGATTTCCTTGAGCTATCAGCCGTAATCATCAAGATTAAAAAATATATGTATTTAAAAAATATTTAACTTTATGTGTAATCAATCTAAAATACATGAAAGTTTCACTTTTTGGCTTTAAATTACGGAATAAAAATGTTTTTCCACGATATTCAAATTTTTTGAGATGCAGCTGTATTTAGATTTTAACTCAATTTTACCAGAATCAAAACAAGCATTTGATTTAAAAAAAAACAAAGACACAAAGAAAATGCTAAACCAGACTCCCTCTTCAGCTGCCTGTTTACCTCTTTAATCTCCATCATGTTGAACACAGAACCAGTTATGCAAATGACGTCCTTGTTTAAAGCATTAATTAGCACAATTTTCTATGTCAACAAGCTTCACATAACACATGACTGCTGAGAACGGCACTGGTCTGAACCCTGTATAACAGTCGACATCATTTCACCTCATTTATGTGCAAATGTATGCATCCTAATGTTTCAACACATAATGAGATCAGAGAGCGTTAAGAGGCAGGCAGAGAGGCAGCTGTCTGCTTATAAAGGATGTAGAGCTGCCCACAGGTGAGATACAGGTGACATCACCGATGGAGGTGAGACCATGGGGCATCACCTTTAACTCAATGCCCCACAAGATCACATGTTATGTTCTAATTTGTAACTCTGTTCATTTTCAAATCATCAATAGTAGGTGGGAAGGATATTTGGGGATTTGGAGGCACTTTACCACCATTAAGGAGTTGTTTTTAAAGGGTACTTTCAGTTTATTACAGCTTGGATCCATTTTTTTGGTACATTTGGGTCAAGAAACCAGTGGAGGAAGAAGTACTCAGATCATTTACTTAAGTCTTAAAGATTAGACATAAATAAAAGTACAAAAGTAGGCTATTAAAAGTAAAAGTACTTGTTAAGCAGAATGACCCCTTTTAGTGTTGAGGTCTGCAACGATTCATCGTTTAGTTGTTTGAGTCATTTTTTAAATGTGAATATTTCCTGGTTTCATTTTGCCTCTGTGACAGTAAACTGAATATATTTGGGGCTGTGGACAAAACAAGACATTTGAGGACGTCGTCCTGGGCTTTGGGAAACACTGGTCTGACATTTTAGATAACAAACAGCTAATTGATTAATAGACAATGAGAATAATCGTTAGTTGTAGCCTTATATAAACACATATAATACATCATATTATTTGAAGCTTTAACACACAAGCAGCATTTTAATGTTACAGCTGGTGGAGGTGGAGCTCATTTTAACTACTTTATTTATTAATAATACGTCATCTTTTATTAGTTTATTATATTTAGTATTAATAATCAGAATCTGTGATAAGGAAGAATAGGTGGAATAAAAAAGACGACATCTCTGGTTCTGCGGTGTCGATTTTAATCCTGGACCAGCGTTGAATGTGTTTAAATCATTATTAAGATGAATCTTAACCATAGCCTGTATAACAGAAGTGGACGTAGCCACAGTGACACCACCCGTTGGTTTGTGCCGTTTTGAAGCCTTGAGTTTGGCATTTTGGCCGTCGCCATCTTGGTTTTCTTCAAGGCAAAAGTGACCATATTTAGAGCTAGCAAACTTACTAGTCACTAACTGTGACTTTAATTGCTAATTTTGGCTTAACACAAAATGGACTTAAGTTCACATCGATGGTTAAATGTACAGACTCCTGATTGACAGCTCAGCATTTTAGTGACTTGTCAATCAGCTTGTAGCCCCGCCCTAAAGCCCCCCCTGCTTCCTGGTCTCTGTTCCTCTAAATGGGACCATAATTTACTAAATGAACATCATGCTGTGTTGAAGAAGACTTGAAACTAGCGACTGAGACCAGAAACTCATCAGGAAAGTGTTTACTGAGGGAACAAATCAGCGGAGAAGTAGAAACATTTTCTCATAGACTTCTACGCAATCTGAATCTGCTACCAGTGGAGTCGCCTCCTCCTGGCCGTTATAAAGACTGCAGGTTTAACACTCTTCCGCACTGGCTTCACTTTTCAGACCCTGAGGCTACCTCAACTTTGTTTACACAGTCTATAATCTTAACTTAAGGTGCTTGATGCAACCGACCAGGTTAAACCGGCACCAACCAGGCTAACTCAATGCCTGAATAAAAAGAGGCATAAAGGAATAAAAACACACCGAACAAGGTCTGAGGAGAGATAAAGAGAGTGTGTGTGTCGCCGGGTTAGCCAGTCAACCAGCCTTAAATTGCCTTCATATAGAATCACACGCTGTGCTAAACACAAACACTCTCACTGCTAGCTAGCTGGTAGCTGTGGAAAATGTCTCTTGGCAGCTCTACACACACATTTCCACAGAAGAAGAATAAAGTTCAGTGTCTGTTATTAGCACCTAAACACATCCACACACACGTATTTTAAGTAAATAATGTAAAAACAGTTGTTGGGTTTACAATACTCGTAGATTTTTGAGACTTTCCTGACAGCAAAACAGCCAGATTTATCCACAGATATTGAGTTCTGCAGTTAATCTGGTGGTCCAGTTCATTTAGAAACATCTGAGACAACGAGGCCGGGTTCCAAAGTGAATTCTTTATCATCCGCTCGCGGCGGCCGGGAGCGCTCACAACCACTTTTAATCAGTGTAAACAGTTTAGCGGATGGTGAGTTCAAGTCCTTTTGGAGATTTCTCTGGAGGGACCCAGATGGAGACTGGAGAGACGTGAACTAGAGCTCACCCACAAAAATATTTATGAATCTCATTTCAGCTCAGGAGACGTCTGAGTGTGAATTAGTTAAACAAGTAGTGGAGAAATTTATAACTTTAGCTGTGAGAAAATGTTTCTAAAATACACAAATATAGCAAAATCTGAACACACAAGTCAGAAAATCAGGCAAAAATTATCTGATTAAATGTGATTATTTTATGGTTTCTTTGCTTTACTATGACAGTAAACTGAATATATTTGGGGTTGTAGGCAAAACAAGACATTAGAGGACATCGTCTTGGGCTTTGGGAATAACTGATTGACATATTTCAACATTTCATAAACCAAACGACAAACAACTTCATCAAGAAAATAATAGTTAGTTGAAGCCCTTTTGGAATCTTTCACCATTTTCTGACATTTTATTGACAACACAATAAGAGTCGTTGTTTATTTATTTATACTGTATTATTAAAGCAATATATGTTTTCCTATTGACTTGGGAATTTTCTGTATTTTATTTTGGGTGATTTCTTAAGCTATTACGGTTAATTACATGGAGCAGATCATGTAAAAATACGTGTAGAACGAGGCCATGATACAGTTTTTGAGTCTCTTAAACATTAGACTCTCCTCTAGGCTCGTGTCAGTGGCCAAGTTAAAATTGCAGGCCACCACAATCAACAAAAACAAGTCAGGAGGCACAAGACATAACATGTTGAGGAGAGAAGTTAACTCCCCCCGAGCCCTGTGATCAGAAACAACTAATCTGAGAACAGCTAATAGCAGGGTGAAGGTGACGGCTGAGCTTTGCAGAGCCTGCTGGTTGAATCTTGTCTCAGCAGCCATACTACAAAGTATGAAACAGGAAACTCTGGATGAAGTCGTTTCTATAGCAGGGGCAGCTGAGGCTATGTAGTATTTATCTGGGTATTATACTTTTTAGTGCTAAACTGAGAAACATATGTTCTTTCTCAGAAAGAAAGGTGAGCATTTTCCAAAAGATAACCGACTCCACAGTGTGCTTCGAGTGGCCTGGAGGTTTCAGACCCTGACAATGTTGTCACAACTTTTCGGGGTGCGGCATTAGCTCAGTCCGTGGGGACTCGGCTTGGGAACTGGAGGGTCGCTAGTTCAAGATACTGAAGGCGCCCCTGAGCAAGACCCGGAACCCCTAATTGCTCCCCGGGTGCTGCACAATGGCTGCCCGACTGCTCCTAATGAGGATGGGTTAAATGCAGAGAACAACAAATGTCCACTCGGGGGATCAATAAAGTATAAGAAAAAACACAGCTGGTTCTTTTTGTTAAACCCCTCATCTCCTATCATCTTTACTGTCTAATAAAGAGAAAAAAAACAACAAAATACATCAAGGATATTAACGAACCAGGGGCCCAATTTCATAACTTCCTATTACAGAACCTAACCTCGTGGCTGTGTCCTGTCCTATCTCAGATTTAACTTAAGAAATCCTAACTAGAGCTGTAAACTCGATTCGTCTTCTTTTTAGCTAGTTGCGTCGGTGGAGGAGAGGAAACCCCACCTTTTTTGGGAAGTTTTCTTCCAAATGATGGGCCCAGAATAAAAAATTCAAATGAACTTGACACGTCCATCAACATTCAA
Source organism: Micropterus dolomieu (assembly GCF_021292245.1). Taxonomy (NCBI): domain Eukaryota; kingdom Metazoa; phylum Chordata; class Actinopteri; order Centrarchiformes; family Centrarchidae; genus Micropterus; species Micropterus dolomieu. The sequence continues at coordinate 1,134,294 of NC_060172.1, read as the reverse complement.
AATGAGTCATCTTGGCGGTCGATATATATAACCCCATTAATACACGCTCCAGGAAATTGAGCCTTTCAATCATAATATTTTGGTCTTGACGTTGTTCCCCATCTTCACTGTAATTGCCATACAGACCGAACAACAGTGGTGCTGCCATTTTTGATAGTCTGAGTAGATTTCTGTAATGAGGCCTCTGGAAGAGAACTTATAACAGGAACAGAATTACGAATATAATCTACAGTGTAAAACAGTAAACGGACCTGAACCGAGCCGTCATCATCAACTGAAACCAGAAACTAATCTGAATCAGGAACAACATTCAAACAGAATCCAACATCTGGAACCCTGTCCAGAAGTAAACAGAGACCAGCAGCTGCAACTGAATCTGGAATCTGAAACAACTCATTCAGGAGCTCAATCACCTGCCGATCACTGACAACAACAACATGGAGCTACTCATAAGTCCAATCAATTCAAACTTGATCACCAACTTCAAATCAGTTCAGATCCATTGGTGATTATCAAACTAACTTTGGAAAGATCTGACTTTTTAGTCTTTGACAGTCAGGATGGTGCAGAATCCTGACGACTTCAGCTCTGCAGGTAGACGACCCTGCAAATAAATAAAGAACGCCAACTGTCGCGTCATCTTGTACTAAAACAAACGCAGCTTGTTTATAGGCGGCGACATTTGTGCTTGAAAGGCCAAACAAAAGGCTAACAGATAACTTCAGGTGAAGCTGTTTTTATTTACAGTTGTGTCTCCCTCTGCGACAGGCAAGAGCAACAATCAAGCGCAAACTCTTTACATATCTCTTAAATTTTATTTATATTGCGCCACTTCATGACAGAAGTTATCATTGCCCTTCTCACACAGAGCAGGTGTAGACCTTTGTAATATTATTTACAGAGACTATTTCCAACGTGACTTCACACATTGTGTGAATTTATCTGCCGACTGTCGACACCAGATGAGCCAGACTGGAACAACTCGGTCCCATCAGTCATCACACCTGAATCAGATTAATTCAACAGTCGTGATGTGCCAAAGCCTTAAACTTTTCCCATCTTGTTAAAACCTGAAGCCTGAAAGGAGCTCTGTGGAGTTTTCTTGTAAACAAACAAGTCATATCTACATTCTTCTGTCTGCTGTGTGGATCCATGAGCTCTAACAAACCCGTTTACTTCCTTCCTCAAAAAGGTTTCTGTATTGTTTACATGCAGGGTTTGAAATTAACACCTGCCAAGTGGCCCTTTTCCGTTTGGCGAGTAAATGTGTTTACCATATGTGTTTTTACACGCGTCTAAACAATGCACTGAAACTGACCATCTGGAGCGCTCGTTTACCAGCACTGTTTACCATTATAGGCATCAGACACTCTGAACTCTTACTGTATCCCAGTATCACGCCAAAGCATGTGGTACACCCACAACCGCTTGTTGCAAAAAGAAGTCCGGTTCCTTTACATTTATTCATTTAGCTGACGCTTTTATCCAAAGCGACTTACAATTGCTATACATGTCAGGGGTCGCACACCTCTGGAGCAACTAGGGGTTAAGTGTCTTGCTCAGGGTGGCTCAGAATTGAACCCTGTTCTCCCACACCAAAGGCAAGCATCTTCTCTATGTGCCATCACCACCCTCTTTAGAAATAATGAGTAAAATGTTTCTACTTGTCAGCTGATTTATTCCCTCAGTAAACACTTTCCTGATGAGTTTCTGGTCTCAGTCTCTAGTTTCAAGTCTTCTTCAACACAGCATGATGTTCATTTAGTAAATTATGGTCCCATTTAGAGGAACAGAGACCAGGAAGCAGGGGAGGCTTTAGGGCGGGGCTACAAGCTGATCCACAGCGACCTGTCAGTTAGAATAGAGGCAACTTGCATCTGCTGCTCTGTGTACATTGTTTTTTATTAAATGGCTGTCAGCAGGAGAGAGAACACATCATGTTTGAGTGTGTTAGTATGTTTTGTTTTAAAAGTAAATTGTTTTGTTAACTATTAACTTTTTATCTTTTATAATATGTGATTACATTTTAGTTTAGTTTTTTGGGGGGCTAGTAAAACTTGTCTTCGGGCCAGTAAGTTTCAAACCCACTGGCCCGGTGGGGCCAGGTGCAAAAAAAATTTAACGTTGAGCCCTGATTATGCTTATTAATCATTCAAATTAAATCTTATCACTGCTTACTCTTGTCAGGCTTAATCATTCAACTTAAACCTCCTCATCAGACTTTCTACAATCAAACACAAGTAACATGAAAAGAACATAAAAAAAATCAGTGAACGCCTCTAATCCGTGAGTAACGCGATTTTAGATACCTTGGTACACCGGGGACTAATTTAAGTGCGACACACAACCAACAAGAACGCCGGTCTGCTGCTAATTATCATCAAATAGAAATTATATGCCGAATATATTTACCCATCAATGTGGCGGGTAGCCTTCCAACATTTGACCGCCAAACGGAAAATCCACCTGCATTTGGCAGGTGGCGGGTGTTAATTTCCATCCCTGGGGTAAATTAAATATTGTGGTGCTGCAGAGATGTCCTGGCCTACACACCATATTCTACAGACTTAAGAAAACATCGTTGTTTGGTACAGATACCCTCTAAAATCACACCATAAACATTTAAATTAGTTTTTCGACAAAAATGAGAATAATTATGCAAAAATGAACATTCCCTCCAGTATCGCAAATCACCGCAATATCATTAAAAATAATCGCATTTAGTAATTTTTTAAATCACTCAGTCCTCCCTGGCAGTGTCATGTTTTCAAGATCAAGACTTCTGAGTAACTGTTGATCAAATATATTCAAATAATTATGTTAGAGGTCAGATTATTTTCAGGTTCATCATTTTATTTAGGGGTTGTACCAGAACAGGTTTACACGGTTTAATTTATATAAAAAATAAACAAATATTTCTCATACTGCACATTGCTGCAGCTCCTCTTTTCACCCTGTGTGTTGAACGCTCCGTTTTTAGCTGCCGAGTGAAGCATCTCCCTTCAGTTTGATATTCGTTTGGAGTTGCACATGCGGAGTATCTAGTAAAGGACTACTAGCCAATCAGAAGCAGAGTAGGGCGGGTCCTAAAAGCCAGTAACCACGGCTCGGGTTCAGCTGTACATGTTGCCGACCAGCTTGGCAACATGGACTGGAGCGAGAGTTTCAGAGCGGTGAGTTATTAATCTGTATCCATAAAGTTTTAACTGAGCTCTGTCTCTACATCACAGGAACAACTTTATGTCCACTGACTGCCTGGAGGGTAGCTAGTGTTTGGAAGGGAGAGGAGAGCTGTGTGCTGCAGCTCACTGTTTCTGAGGGTGTGTCGGAGTCGCCAACATGCCCTCAAGAACAAACGAGCTGTTTTCAGTCAGTTCAGAGCAGTGTTTTCTGTGGGAGATGGGAACTCCCTTTGGGCTTTTTCACTTTGCAAACTTATTACATGCACAAAAAAAGAGATATAACTCCATAAAGGAGAAAGGAAGAATTGGTTTTAGGGGTAGAATTAGGTCAAGGTTCCAGTGAAATTTCGAGATTCACGATACAAAATATGATTTTTTAAAATTCGCTCTCCAATATATCCCAAAATTGAAGCTTTCACACAGAAGCTGCTGAAGGTAACAGCAGCAAAAAAAGACTAAGGTTAAATATTAAACTAAGGTCGCTGCAGCTGCGGTACCTAGAAAAACGAGTGCCGTGTTGTTTCAGAATTTCGGTATCAACTTGGTACCGAAGTATCTGTTCTCATGACATCCCAACCCCACAGGGATATCAAACGTGTGTGTGTGTGTGTGTGTGTGTGTGTGTCGCCCACATTGTCAACATTCCTTTCCACAGTCAACACTTCCTCCCTTGTTATTACCCACAAACCACCTGGCCCCCTGTCACCTGGATACCTGTGTGTGTGTGTGTGTGTGTACTGTAACTGAGCAGAGGTTCGCTAACGACCTTCATCTATAATACAAAACCTCACACACACACTCAGGGCTACTTCATAATCTGTTGATAAGCTCCTCTCTCGCTCTCTGTCTCACTCGCTCTTACAGCAAGACAATAAAACAGCCCCCCCCTCCTCTCTCTCTCTCCCTCTCCCCACTGTTTCTCTATGGGACTCACTCACTCAGTAGGTGTGTGTTGTACTTGCTGGTGTAGTAGTAAACGTCTTCATAGCCTTCCTGGTAATCGTCATCCGCCCGGTACCTCCTTCCTCGCCTCCTCCTGCCCAGCAGGCGCAGCAGTGCCAGAAACCGCTCCATCACCACCACCACTACTACCACTCCAGGTCCGAACTGGGCCGGGCCGAGCCGGGCCAAACTAGGGCTACAAGCTATAAGCCTACAACTATAGGCGACGAGCAGCTAACGCAAAGGGTTATTCCACAGAGAGAAAGTGAGATCAGGTTTCCTCCTCGCTTGCTCGCTTCTGCAGACACACACACACACCTCTGGATGTCACACACACACACACACACAAATCGGCGAGCTTGTAACACACACACACACGCTCGCTCACATGCTCTTTGTATTCTCTGCTCTATCTGCAGCCTCCCTCTCCTCCTCTGTTCCCTTCTTCTTTCGGCTGTTGGTGCATCTAGCCGGGCTCAGCCAATCACGGGGCTCGCAGCTCACACACACACACACACACTCGCTCGCTGTTCTCGCCCTCTAACACACCACTCCTCCATCTCAACCCTGCATTGTGTGTGAATGTGTGTGCACACTGGAAATGTGCACCTGAAGAGTCAGCAAGGAGAAGAGGCGACCTTTGTTTCCTTCATTAGCTCCTTCCTTCCTTTGTTCCTTCCTTCCTTTCTCTACACATTTTATCTGTGTTTCCTCTCCTGCCTTCCTCCTCCTCCTCCTCCTCCTCGTTCACACACACTTCAGTCCGGCGAGGGGGAGGGGAGCTCTTCAGGCGTGGAATCTGTGTGTGTGTGTGCGTGAATTCCAGAGTGGTCTGTAAGTGAACGCTAGGAGGGAGGAGAGGAAACAAGGAGACGAGAGGTAAGGATGAAAGAAAGGGAGAGGAGGACGAAAGGAGAGGAGAGACAAAGGAAAGGGGAACAATGAAAGGAAACAAGGACACGAGGATGAAAGGAAAGGTGAGTAATGGAGACTAGGAAATGAGGAAAAACTAGAAGAAGTGGATGATGAAAGGAGAGGAGGAAAAGAAGGAGGAGGAAGAAGAAAAAAAGGAAACAAAGAGAGAAAGATGAATGGAAATGTGAGCTAAGGAAACTAGGAAAGGAGAAAACTAGGAGAGGAAAGGAAGAAGAGGAAGAAGAGATAAGAGGTGAGGAGGATGAAAGAAAAGGAGAAGAGAATGAGAGGAAACAAGCAGAGGAGAGGAGGATAAAAGAAAATGAGGAGGGTGAAAGGAGAGGAGAGACAAAAGAAAAGGGAACAACGAAAGGAAACAAGGACACAAGGATGAAAGGAAAGGCGTGTAAAGGAGACTAGGAAATGAGGAAAAACTAGAAGAAGTGGATGATGAAAGGAGAGGAGGAAAAGAAGAGGAAGGAAAACAGGAAACGAGGAGAGAAGGATGAAAGGAAAGGCGAGCAAAGGAAATTAGGAAAGGAGAAAAACCAAAAAGAGTGGAGGAAACTAGGAGAGGAAAGGAAGAAGAGGAAGAGGAGACAAGAGGAAACAAGGAGATGAGAGGTGAGGAGGATGAAAGGAGAGAAGAGGAGGTGAGATGAGGGACAAAAGAAGAAGAGAAGGAGAGGAGACAAGGTAGATGAAAGGAGCGGAGAGGAACACAAAGAGGAAGGAGAGGAGACGAAAACAGTTGGGAATGAGTGGAGAAATCTAGGAGAGGAGACAAGGAGATGAGAATGAAAGGAAAGGATAGGAAACTAGGAACGATGTAGCGGATGTGAAGAAACAAGGGCAGGAAACTAGGAGAGGAGACATGGAGAAGAGAATGAAAGGAAAGGGAACTAGGAAAGAGTAAGAGGGGAGGAAGGTGAAAGGAAAGAGGAAGAAGAGTAGAGGAAGATAGAAAGGGAGGAGTAGAGAAAACTAGTAGAGGAGACAAGGAGATGAGAATTAAAGGAAAGGATAGGAAACTAGGAAAGAGGAAGAGGAGGGGAAGATAACAACGGCAGGAGGAGGAGGAGAAGAGACAAAAGAAGAAGAGAAGGAGAGGAAACAAGGAGAGGAGAAGTGAGGGAACAATGAAAGGAAACAAGGACAGGAGTATAATCAGAAATGTGAGTGAAGGAAACCAGGAAAAGTAGAAAAACTAGGAGGAGAGGATGATAAAAGGTGAGGACAGGAGGAAGAAGAGAGGGAGTAAAGGAAAGAGGAAGAAGAGGAGAGGAAATGAGGAGGGTGATAGGAAAGAGAGGGAGAGGAGAGAAAAAAAGGAGGAGTGGAGAAAACTAGGAGACAGGAGGATGAGAATGAAAGTAAAGGATAGGAAACTAGGAAAGGAGAGGAGAGAAGGAAGATAAGAAGGAGTAAACAAAGAGGAAGAAGAGGAGCGGTAATAAGTAGAGAAGGGGTAAGGAAAGAGAGGGAGAGGAAAATAGGAAATAGGAAAGGATAAAAACTAAGAAAAGTGGAGGAAACTAGGAGGAGAGGAGAGGACAAAGAGGAAGAGGAGAGGGGGTAAACGAAAGGAAAAAGAGTGAAGGAAACTAGGACAGGAAACAAGTTAAAGAGGATGGAAGGAAATGTGAGGAAAGGAACTAGAAAAGGAGAAAAACTAGGAAGAGAGGAAAGGAGAGGAAGGAAACAAAGAAGAAGAAGAGAAGAGGAAATGAGGAGAGAAGGGGGGAAGGAAAGAGGGAGGGAGAAGCGGAGAGGAAACAAGTTGAACTATAGTTTCCTTTCTTGTTTTTTTGGAACCAGAAGAGCCCACAGATGGCTGATAGGGTGCAGCTGGGAAGGGGACACGCATTTTTACACCTGACAGGTCAAACCCTGAAAACAGACAATAAAAAAACGAATGTAAGCTAAGTGGAGTCTGTCCTTTACCGCAGAGAGTGATGCGTGCACTGTGTGTGGGGGATTAAGTCTGGTATAAACAGATAAAAAGAGGCTTTTCCACTAACTCTCCATCTGACACCAACACCTGTAACCTTGATACACAACAAAGATGGCTGCAGCTTCCTCCAGCTGCTCCTGGGGATCCCGAGGACCTCCCAGACCAGATGGAAAATACAATCCCTCCAGGTGTTGGGGTTTGCCTCAGGGTCTCCTCCCAGACTCTAGACCCCCGTCACAGGGAGCAGTGCTGGAGGGAGAATTCAGAGAAAATACTAATACTAATCTGTAAAAATACTCTGGGATATGTACTTTTTAAAAAGTTAAAGTACTCTGTGAGTGTTATGAATAATTATTCCTCATAATTAAAGTAAAGCAGGATTTTACTGCTGTAGTTTTTGAGCTGCACCTCATTTGGAACTTTTATGATTATTTTCATTCTGAATCAATAGCTGATTTTTTTCTCCATTAAATTGATTAATTGTTTGGTTTGTAAAGATTCTGAAAATAGGGAGAAGTGCCGTTACAGTGACCCAGAGGCAACCTTCACAAAGCTTGTTGTGTCAAACCAGCAGTTTAAACCTCTAAAAAGTTTAAGAATACATTAAAATATTTAAAATAAAAAGCAGCATACCTTTACACCACACCTACAGTACACATACATAAATCTCATAATGACACTGGGTTCAGACATTTCTGCTGAGCTGAGTACATGTTTTCTGGTCTAAAACTCAACACAGAACCTTTACTTATTTTTAAAGACGCACAGCCTCTGCATTGGAGACAAAACAAACAACAAAACAGTAACAAAGTTATTCCATATGAGGCTCTTCAGCGCTGACAGACAAGCAAAGCTGGGAGCCAGTAGGGTTGGGTATCGAGAACCGGTTCCAAGATGGAACAGTTACCAAATTTCTGAGGCCCGTGGATTGGATAAGACCCATACGTTTGGATTCTGCTTATCGGTTCCTAACTTTCTGCATATGTCATGTGTTTTAAGTTAGTTTCAGTTTCCAAACGGTCTGAAGGGGATAAAAGTTACGACCAGGAGCAATCATGTAATGCATAGCAGAGTATGGGGCAGGTGGAATTTTTTTTATGAATTTTCATTAAATATTACAACTTTTTTCTGGACCTGTCAGAGTACACAGATCTGTGGGAGGGATTATGAATGTGCAGAAAGTTTTGAACATGAGCCGAAAAGCTGCTGAAACACAGGAGCTATTAAAGTCCAGGAGTTTCTAACTGAATTAAAATGAATTCATTTCTCATTGGAGGTGAAAAGGAGCCACATGCACATTTAAAGAGGTTGCTTCCACAAACAAAGACACAAAGAGGAGGGAATGCTGAATCATTACTCAGCAGAGATGATGTTACATGAGAAAAGTTTACCTACAGGAGAAACAGATCTGAGAGCTGCACTGACTTAGATTCTCTTAGAGGTTTAGATTTTCAATTGGCGCCTGAATTTTGTGTTTTCTTTACATAAATAAGAAATTAAGTGTTTAATGATCAAAATATTCATATAAACCAGCATTGAGGATTTCTTAAAAATAGTGTTATAATTGTCTTGATCTCGTGAACCCAATATCGTGTCTCGTCTCGTGAGCTAAGTGTTTGGTCACAACTCTATTAAATATGTATCAAGCACTCTGAAATAACAGCCCTTTTTCATGAGCTACTTAATCCACATACCAAAAGGTCCTGGTTCAAACTATTACACGTATATTCTTTAATTATGGATAAAGATATTAAAGTTTAACTGGTGAATGTGACCCCAGAAACTGTCATATAGCGATACTCTCAGTACTTCTGTTTCCTACCAGCACGCTAGTTTCTTTTAACCTTTATGACCTCAATTGTTCCCAACTTTAACCATGTGGTTATTCTCATAACCGAGACGAGGAAGATGCACAAAATGTAGTCAATTTAACTCAAACCATTATCTTACCCTAAACCCTAAAGTTATTTTGTGCCTAAACCGAACCAAACCTTAACCATAGTCACCGGTGTACGGTTAGAAAATGGTTTTATTGTTTAAAACAGTGATGTCAGATGAAAATCACTTGGGCATAGATCAAATACTCTGCTGACGTATGAACTTACTCTGACTTATGGACAGGCATCGTTATTTATGCAACAACATTGGTCAATCTGCCATTGCAGATGCATCGAGCACAATAAACTCCTTTACTAACCCCTTTAATTTGCTGAGTGAAGCTGCAGACATTTAAAAAATGGCGGTTAAAAACATCTGCGAGTAGCCTCTACTCGACCAATATTCAAGCACTGCAAGCCCCAACCTGGTACTTTTGGAAAGTAAGCTTCTACCCCCTGCGCAGGGACTTTTTAGGGGGTAAAATAAAGTCCCTGGAACTTAATTTAGACGCTGGCCCCTGCGGTGGAAACGCAGCAAAGTTCTTCCAAAGGTTCCTAGTTCCTGGGTAACATGGAAAGGCGGCTTATGTGGGAAAATCTATGCTTTCCCTCACTTGTTGTGCATTTCCCCTTCCTTTTTTCCAATCCATTTAGGTTGCCGGAGGCTGAGGCTCCATTGGCAGCCCATCCAAGGAAGCTCCCACATGGCATGTTGGCTGAGGAAATGAGATATAGACCGTCTGTGGAGAGCAGACTGTGATCACAACATTATAAGCATGCACCACAGGAAGATGAATACCCCGGTTAGTCTATGCTTCATCCCAAATATAATCAAAGACACCATAAAGATAAAAACAGGGTCAATCTCTTGAAAAGCAAAAACACTCATTCCAGGCCAACTTTTCAAATATTAAAATATCAGAGCGTTTCTCTCTCTAAGGCGGCTTTCACACCTAAACTGTTTCGTTTGGTTCAAACGGGTGGATTTGCCAGTTAATTTGGGGTTCTGGCCTAAAAGCTGTTAATCAGACAACCGGACTGCTGTTCAAACAACTGGTGCGCTTCATTTCGTATGAAACAGGCCTATAACGGGGTTGTTGTGATGGTGGATATGTGATTTACAAGGCGTTCTCAGTCCCGGCTGGTCTCATTTAACAAGCTACCACATGCCATCAGAGCAGAGGCGTCCTATCTCCTTAAATTCCGTTGTATTAATTGCACTATTTGTTGACTTTTACTTCTTCCCCTATTTATCCCATTGATGCTGTACGTGTTAACAGCTCTTACTACTACGGCGTTTCCCACAGGATATTGCGGGACTATGGTGGATGGATCTCGGACCCTCTCAGGGGTCTGAACAGCATGAACCAAACTACAGGTGTGAAAGAGACCATAAGCCGTCTTCGACAGAGCGTCCAGACTCATTCATTTTGTAGTTGGGCTGACTCACAAAATAAATCCTGATGCATTAAATTAAAAAAACGAGAAGTCTACTAAATGCGCTGATGGGATATTTAATGATCAGCAAGCAAAATGTCACATTTGAGAAGCTGATACCAGATAGGTGAAGAAAAGACCCAATTATCCACTAATTAACTTATCATTTATTTACATTCTGTTAAATAATCAATTAAATAAGTAATCCCTACTTCCTGTAATTACTGCTTTTATGTCTGTGTGCGTGTGTCATTTTTCCGTCAGCATTTTCCCATCTGTCAGGCAGCAAGGTATCATGGGATACAAGACCTGTCAGGCCATGACAGGGGTCAGAGGTCAACAAACACACCAAACATAGTTTCATGACTGTCACTGAACACCCTGCAGACCAGCTGTCAATCACTGTGTCAGTTCCAGAGGTCAAAGGTCAGAGAGATTTACTGTGCGTTTTCTGTCTGTTCTTGGTTTAGTCAGACTTCAGGTATGTGTGTGTGTTTACTGCTCGACTGTATCTGTGGGAAGTCAAACAGCCACAATCATCAGCTGTGTGCTTGTGTGTGTTTGAACAGGTGAGCAGCCTGATTTTACATTAAATATATTTATTCTCCTTGTTTTCATATTCTCATGTCGGCTGATCTCTCTCTCTGTCTTTTTGCCACAACTGAAATTCCCAGGAATCTCACACTGGTGTAAACAAAAGCTGTCAGATTCCTGGCTTGAGCATGTTAAATGCTACTGAGACTGTCAGATGTAACACAGAAGCTGTTCACACGAAGAACAGGTGGATGTTATGGGTCCTGTCTTTTTAAAACCTGGTGGAAATTAAGGCAACTGGCAAAGGAACACATGATTTGCTCTCAAACTATAAGGAAGAGAAGAAAAAGACAACAGGATCCTTAAAGGGCAACTTAACCCTTAAAGGACCCTTTTCCCCATGTTTTGCGTCACTTTTTGTTTTGTGCTTTTGCCACTGACAGATGACAGATTGTTATTATAAGTGTCTGACAACATTGTGGAAAGGATACCTACAGAGAGAGACCTTTTTTAAAAAGTAAGACCCTTTTTGGTAAATCAGAAACAGTCGCTATGTCGCTCTTGTCAAAGCCACCAGACTCCATTGACTAAAAACTTAATTGTACCTCTCTGGTCTACCGCTGCCTCGATCGGTTAGATTGTGTTATTGTGTGACCTAAAACAACAAACTCACAATAACAAAAACAAACAAAAGCAACAAATTCACACAATCACACAAACAAACTGTTCTGCAAGTTAAAATTACTGTTTTTATCAATGGAGTCTGGCGGCGTTAATGTGATCGATAGTGACTGTTTCTAGTTAAACAAAAGGATCTTTAAAAATAGGTCTCTGTAGAAATCCTTTCCACAATGTTGTCAAACACTTATAATAACAATCTCAGCTGGTCGGTTTAAAAACAAGCACTTTACAGGGCGCAAAGTATTATGATGCAGCCCAGTGTCACTGCTGCCAACTGCCGCGTGCTCGCTCAGTACTGGACCACTTTTAAAAAACATTGTCTACATAAGTCACTTAGACACAAAAACATGAGAAAATAAGTAGAAAAATACCAGTTACCCTTTAAACAGTACACCATCGTACCAGAGAGGCACTCTCAAATAGACTGCAGCTCCAATCAACGCTTGTGACAAATGTGGCACTTGAACCGCTGCAAAACAAATTATCATTTTAATCACCTGCACTTTTTAATCTGTGCCATGTTTCTGTTACAATGGTTTAACGCCTATGATTTAACTAGTTCTTGGCAACGATTAAAATTTTGAATCACAATTAATCATATTGTTATTGTAAATTGAATAATGAATTCTAAAGTAGTGTATTTTTAATTTTAACATACTGTTATATACACAAAAGTGCAATAACATGTGGTTTGCAAACCCTTAAAACAAATAAGGTGCTTTTTACCAGCAGTATTCCCTTTAACAGTACCAATAAAATATTTCTTGTAAATCTCAACTTAAACATTAATGTTATCAAATCAAATATTAAACCACTGCCGGGGCATTACCTTTTATCTAGCTTGTTAAAACAAGTTACCATCAGAGTCCAGTTTTCTTGGGGTTTTTTTCTGAACAGCTATCAGCAGGTATCTTCTATCAGGGAGCAGCAGAAACAGTCTATGTTCAGTAGCAAGTGTCCCTGTTAGAGTGAGGTGAAGTGTGCGCCTCACGCACACGCCTGCCCGCCGCCGAAGTTCAATTGTCTTGAAATTTTTGTACGCGACGCGCAGCACAAATCATTGGAAGAGAGACTGATCCTCGCTGTTGGTGAATCTATTACTGTTTAACTAAACTAGACTTCAACAGGAGGGAATTCACACGGCAGAGCATCCCCGCAAAACTAGATGGAGGCCTGTCAGGTAATGTTATGTGTAATTTTAACTTAAGTTAAATAGGCTACAGCTGTGTGGCGCACAGAAGCCGTTGCCATGGTCACTCTCCATAAAGCGCATGCCGTTTACTCGCGGAGCGCTCGTCTCCCTGTCTGTTCACCTGAGGAGCGCAGAGCGACCCTGCGGGGCCAAGCGACTACGTTGTGATTTCAAGACCGTGCCTAAGACCGACATCTTCCCCAACTCTAATCAGCGTGCAGTGTGCAGCTGTCCACTTCGCTGTGGCGTTTGATCGCTTGTCTTGCTTTTGATCATCTACTTCTCCCTCCGCTGCTTGTTTGGGTGGCTGATTTGCAGGCTGATCAACATCCCGCCCCTCCTGTGACCCAGATGGTTTGACTGTACGTGAGAAACAGACATTCATAATAATAATAAAAGCCCCGTTAACGTGAGATAAAATAATTGTCGGCGTTAATTAATTAATGCGTTAACGCGATAATAACGCGTCAGAACCCGTGTACATGACAGACCATGAGTAACAAGAACTTGCAGTTGATTTCTCAGTTCATTTTTCAGCTGTAAAATGTCTCAGCATGTGTATTACATTTCTTTATATTGTATTTATCTTAAAAATTATTTAATTCACACTGATGTGATACAGCTAAAGACAGCATATCCTCACATTTGATCAGCTGGAAACAGATCACGGTTGGCATTTTTCATTAATTATAAATAACTTCAACGATTAATTGATCATCACAATACTGTTGTTGCAGATTGATTTTCTGTTCATCAACTAATTATTGAATCAACTAATTGTTTCAGCTCTTGTATCAATATCAGATTGTTTTTAACTCCCAATTGTCAAAATCAGTCAGGTCATAATATATCAATACAATCCAGTATCATTATTAGTTTGTATTGATTATTAAATTAAATCAAAATGAAGACAGAGTAAACACCTTTGAATCCTAGCCTTTAAAGTTTATTATTTGACATTACACTTTTTTTCCTAAAATACAAGAGAAAATGTATTTATAAATTGCCAATAAATCTGAGAGAACAGATTACACACAGATTATTTTCGCCATTAGCTCAGGACAGTGACGGAGGAAGCACTACAATGATTATGACTCCGCCTCCTGCACCTGTCAGCCATGCCTGAGGGTTTCAAACACCCCAGGAGCACGCCTCACCGGCGCTTTGCGCTGACAGGAGTGACAGCCGGGCAGATGGTCGAGCCACATTTACTGACACAGGCAGAAAGAGAGAGAGAGATGAGAGAGAGTGAGTGTGTTGCTGCTAAAAATGACAAGCGTAGCTTCATTTGCATATCGCTCTGGAGCCTCTGCAGCTCTGTAACGTGATTGGACGCCTCATTGGTATGTGTGTGATGGAGTGTGTGTGTGAGTTTAATCTGATTCTCCACGCCACACACACACACACACACACACACACACACACACACACACACACACAGTTTATCCTCTCACTCCCCCTGCTGGTCGCTCAGAGGAACCGCTGCCTTCAAAAAGACATCAGCTGCATTCAGAAAACCACAAATTCGGACGCTTCAGAGGTCAGAGTCCTGCTAAGAACTACCCACAATTCAGTGGGGCAGCCAGACAGTGATTGATAAAGCCTGAGGGAAAGTGAGACAGCCAGAGCCCTGGAAACAAATGCAAACAAAGGAGAGAGAGAGAGACAGGAGTGAATCTATGGTCTTAATGGACTGCTGAGTGACTGACCTTGATTCCTAATGGACGCACACACAACACATTGACTTCCATTCATTCCCTGAAGGCTCAGCTCAACCTGAACCAGAACCCAAGACAGAAAAAGGACAAACAGCTGGACAACAACTGTGCTGAAAACAAACAGAAGGGCACACATGTAACCTCAAAATAGACTAAACGTCTCCAGCTGACTGGTTTAGGATCCACACAAAAAACAGAACAGAAATAATAATAATCCATAATAAAGTGTTTCTGCAGGTTTCAACACAAAACCTGCAAAATTATAAAGCTTGATGGAAAACCAGTACAGACAATAAAAATTATTAACCAAAGTGCACAAATTTAGTGACATTAATGTCACAATTAAAAACCATTTAATCTGTTTATTTTACTTTTTAAATACAGCTCCATGTTACGTCTCCAAATGCATTGTGTCCAGAAATCCTCATATTTAAGAAGATGAAACCAGACATCCCGTCATTTGTTAATCCACACATCTTCCTCATCAAAACATGGCACCTACGTTACCCAGAATGCGATTCAACCGCTGACAGCTTAATCACAGATTGTGGGGTGTTATGCTAGTAGCGGCTAATGTAGTCTGGAGCCAGCAGCACAGATGAGCAGTGGGCTTCGGAGGTCTGTTGAGCGCACTTCTTTCTAACTCCACAACGACAGATTTCTTTTTTCACACTTGTATTTTTCAACCGACGCTGACTCAAAGTGACATCACGTGAGGACATTTATCAGACTTCACACAGCTTCCTGTGGAGACGCCGAAGGCTTTATTTTAAAGCCTATGCAGTACAACCAAGCAGGACCCTCTGGGTCTGAAATATGTAGCTAATCCAGAAGAGCCTTAAACCTGCGTCCTCTCCAGCAGCCAGCAGGGGGCGACTTAAACCTGCGTCCTCTCCAGCAGCCAGCAGGGGGCGACTTAAACCTGCGTCCTCCCCAGCAGCCAGCAGGGGGCGACTTAAACCTGCGTCCTCTCCAGCAGCCAGCAGGGGGCGACTTAAACCTGCGTCCTCTCCAGCAGCCAGCAGGGGGCGACTGAAACCTGCGTCCTCCCCAGCAGCCAGCAGGGGGCGACTTAAACCTGCGTCCTCTCCAGCGGCCAGCAGGGGGCGACTTAAACCTGCG